>NC_073306.1:150040404-150207904 GCF_027595985.1 Sorex araneus
GAAGAAGAAGAAGAGAAGAAGAAGAAGAAGAAGAAGAAGAAGAAGAAGAAAGAAGAAGGAGGAGGAGGAGGAGGAGGAGGAGGAGGAGGAGGAGAAGGAGAAGGAGGAGAAGGAGAAGGAGAAGAAGAAGAAGAAGAAGAAGAAGAAGAAGAAGAAGAAGAAGAAGAAGAAGAAGAAGAAGAAGAAGAAGAAGAAGAAGAAGGAGGAGGAGGAGGAGGAGGAGGAGGAGGAGGAGGAGGAGGAGGAGAAGGAGAAGGAGGAGAAGGAGAAGGAGAAGGAGAAGGAGGAGGAAGAGGAGGAGGAAGAAGAGAGGGAGGAGGAGGAGAGGGAGGAGGAGGAGAGAGGAGGGAGGAGGAGGAGAAGGAGGAGAAGGAGAAGGAGGAGGAAGAGGAGGAGAAGGAGGAGGAGGAGGAGGAGGAGGAGAAGAATAAGAAGAAGAAGAAGAAGAAGAAGAACAAGAACAAGAAGAACAAGAACAAGAAGAACAAGAACAAGAAGAACAAGAACAAGAAGAACGAGAACAAGAAGAAGAAGAACAAGAAGAACAAGAACAAGAAGAACAAGAAGAACAAGAACAAGAACATGGAGAACAAGAACAAGAACAAGGACAAGAAGAACAAGAAGAAAGTCTCCCATAGAGGCAAGCAGGGGGGTAGGGGGTAGGGGGTGATGAGAGATAACCTGGGGACACTGATGCTAGGAAATGTACACTCATGGAGGGATGGGTCTTGTAACACCGTATGACTGAAACCCAATCATGAACAGTTTTGTAATGGTCTATATCACAGTGATTCAATAAAAAGGTTTAAATATATAGAGCGATATATAGATAGGTGATAGATAGATAGATAGATAGATAGATAGATAGATAGATAGATAGATAGATAGATGATAGATTAAAGGGACAATACTAAACCACAAGGTTTGTAACTGGGCATGGGGCTGGTGGTATTTAAGGAAGGCTAATATTCAGTATCAACATTAGTAAAGATAGATCCTAAAGGTGATGCTAAGCATCTAGATTTAATCCAGAGGTTGAATGATTGGAGAATCTTTGAAACTCCTGCCCTTGCCCCTTAATATTTAAAACACTTAAGATAACATGTTCCCAGCCCTCCTTTGGAGCAAGTCCTAAACATCAGTTTTAAGGGAGGTATTTGGAACAGTGAGTGAAGAAAAATGGATGGAAATTCAAGTCATTTGCAGTCTCATAAACTCAGAGAAAGATTACAGATGGCTGAAGATCTGTGGAAACAGAAGAAGAAGGATCGAAAAGGACAGAATAGGAGGCTTGTTTTAAAACATGATCCATGAGTACCATTAAAATGATCTTTCCTACCCATAATATAAATATCTGCATGGGGACCTTTGATGCTGCACAGGCATTAAACTAATTGGAGAGAGAACAAGGTGGGGTGAGGGCAGAGCAGAGACTACACAAGCTTTAACTTGCAAATCACAGTTGCAGTAAAATGTTTATAATATCTCATAAATAACTAAGGGAGAAGAATTCTATTTTACTCCTGGATTCCTAAATTCAGTTAACTTGGTGAATTTAATGAATCATTCATGCAGAGGGTGGGTTGAGTGCATGTTTATATTCTTTTCCCTAATAATCAAAGACGTGAGCCTTGAAGCAGAATGAGGAATTTAGCAAGGAAAATTCTGAAGTCTGCCATTTTCCAGCTTTTGCTGGTGCTGAGTTAAGAAAGCCCATATCTCTATTCCAATTTTCCTCAGGAGAAACCATAAGTCTTTGAAACAGAGACAAATTCATGTTCTATTTACATACTTGATCAAAGATGGATGGAAATTTCCTAGACCTTGAAGTGCTGTTATCTCTCCTAGTCATCGTGTTATTATTGCTATTTTTGACTTGTTTTATGATAGACAAAAGGGAACGGGATTTTGTCACGTTTATAGGTCATCCATCATCATCATCATATATCTGAAATGTACAACTGTAATTATCCCCTGTGGAGAAGGGGGATAGATTACAGCCTTAGGTGGGCAAGGATCACTCCTGGAGGTGCTCAGGGAAACATGTGGTATCAGAGTCAAACTGGAGTTGAGTTCAGACAAGACAAGTGCCATAACTTCTGTACTAACTTCCAACATCCTTATTACCTTTGGATTCAATAAAACACAGCTATGGCTTTAAAATGCTCAGAAACGTTTAAGGCTTCTTGTTCAACCCTTCCAGTGTACAGAAAAGGAGAAGGAAAATATCTTGAATACGAAAATAAGCATTGGATCTTGAGTCAGTAGCCTGGTTTCTTTTCTGTAGAACTTTGTTATTTATTGATTCCAAAGCAATAGTACATTGGGTAGGGTGCTTGCCTTGCATGGTTGCATGGGTTTGATCCCTGGCACCCCATATGATTCCCTAGTGCAGAGCCAGAAATAAGCCCTAAGTACCCTTGGGTGTGGCCCAAAACCAAAAACAACAACAAAAAAAGAAATTTATTGATTAAGGTTCTGTGATTTACAGTACTGTTAGTGATAAGTTTCTCATGCACATGATTTTAATGCCATATCCACCACCAGTGTACCCACCTCCCAACCCCTAGGACCCCAACACTCTTCCCTATCACCCTACTTTCACCATATCAATTGTGTGGCTCACAAATGGGGCAAGGAGATGAACAGACACTTTCCCAATGACACAGAACTCATCTTTGAAGAATACAGCATGTCCCTTTTCCCATTGACCTCACCTTTCCCCTCCTATTTACCACCTCTTCTTAGTACATATAAGGAAAAACTAAGTTATTTGTTGGAAATTTATGTGTTTTCAAAAAAAATACTAAATTATGTGTTTGTTGGAGGAAAACTTGAGTATGGTCACTGGATAATCACCTTGGGATTATTTTTCTTTATTCCCCTTACACACACACTGTTCTATTTGCAAAGCTGAGTTTTGATGCCAGTGACTGAACTAAAGACCTTTGTGTTTGGCGGGTCAGTATAAAAATAGACTAGTCAGCCAACCTCCTCGTGATCAGCAGCTCTGTGGAGGCAATGTGACTTAGCTGTCAAGTTTAATACACACTAGGTTGGGACAAGTCTGTCCTTTGGTGTCATGTGTCCCAGGTAAGGTTGGCAGTTACATTCTACTTGTAAAGCTGTGTGCATGTTATAAGGAAACAGAATTTCACCTTATTAATCTGTGTCTTTGGTCTTCCTACTTTCCAGTCCCAACTGCCTTTAGCTACCTTTAAATGAAGTCTTCCTTGGTCATAGCTATGACTTTTTCTCTTATAAATTTGAAAGCTTCTAATTATCCAGTCACAAAACTTGAAAACTGACGATTTTACTTGAACCTGAAAACTTGGCGTCAAATATTGACTCCAAACCTTTATCTGACATCATAGAACTGAGTTTCCTCCTTTCGACAATGGGCACATTCCCTAAGTATCCTGCAAGTCTATCACGAAGTTCTTCTTTGAAACTCTTTGAAAAAAGGGAAAAGCTTGCAAACTCTAATGTTTCACTGTAAGTGTTGATTCTCATAGGGTTAAAGTCAACCTTCTAATCTGTTGCTTAAAGCTTTGATTGGGTTTTTACGTCTAATTTCTGTCATCATAAGGCAACATTTTTATGAAGGGGACCTGCACTGACAACCACTGACAAAGAATGATTAAATTGTAACGTGATTATGAATGTAGTGCCACCTGCTATCATACATTGACAAGACACAAACATGCTTTATATTCATTTTGAGAGTTATACCGTGCCTAGAGAAGCCTTGGATATATAATTTCTCAAGTTCAACACCTGAAAGAATTTACTCCTTTTAATCCCAGAATTCTATTCTCAATTTCAGCAATCTCCATTTCCTTCCTTTTAAAAATGAAAACAAAAGTCTCAGTTGTTGATATAACTGGAGAGTTGAAATTGCTTAGCTAATGGTGCTCTAGTATTAAAATTGATGTTTAAAAATCAATTGTTTCTGTGAAAATTGTTACATTTCACCTCAGTATTGTTTAGTCCTTATCTAAGGAATTACTAAGCAGTTTGCTGCTAATGGAGCCTTCTTTGTTACCGCTTTTGTTTGCTGAGTTTAGTTGGCTCCTCTGTTACTTTCCTATCTAATTTGGTGTGCTCCTACTAGAATTACAACATTAAAGAATTGGGAGTTGCTGCATGGACTAGGGACTTCATGATCGATGGTCTGGGCCAATGAATTGACATGGTGGTAGATAAGGAAGGTGGGCGGGGCTCCTGGGCATTCTGGAAGAACAGTGGGGGCTGCTCACCCCCACTTTGAGAACACCCAAGGGTTCTCAGCCTCAGCACCTGGGTACCAGAAATTTTCTACATTTTGGTGTCTCTACAGAGAATTAGTATTAGTGTCTTTGCCTCATTGACCTTGAGAATGTCCTTAAACTCCATGCGGGTCTCAACCCTTCACATGTTCCTCCCTTCCATTTCTCCTTGGCAAAGGTGAAATCTGCACTCTAGTCTGCAGCTTTCCTGGTCTCTTCATATATCTACAAAAATATTTCCCCTGATAAATCTCTTGCATCTTCAACTTTGTCTTCACTTTTGTTTCTTAAAGGACCTACATGAATCCAATTCATTTGTAAAATAAATGTAATTATAGTACCTACTTAATAGGATTACTATGAGGATAAAACATAATATAGATATAATTTATATACTTGCAACTCTTCATAACCTCTATTTGCCACTTTTATGAAATGGCAATTGCACTTTCACACTGTAGCACTGTTGTCCTGTTGTTCATCGATTTGCTCAAGCGGGTTCCAGTAACATCTCCATTGTGAGTCTTGTTACTGTTTTTGGCATATTGAATACGCCATGGGTTCCTTGCCAAGCACTGCTGTGCGGGCAGGATACTCTTGGAGACTTGCCGGGCTATCCAAGAGAGACGGAGGAATTGAACCCGGAACGGCCACATGCAAGGCCCTGCCCACTGTGCTATCACTCCAGCTCATATAATGCAGATGTAAACAAAAAAATATATATAGAGAGAGAGACATAGTAGCATAAGGAGAACTTGGAACCAATTTTTACGAACCATGAGGAAAACCTCTTTTGTCTTAATTTTAATATCTCAAAAAATAAACAAAAAATAGCAATTATAAAATATAAATATAATTAATATATAAAGCAATAATTTATTGTTTATTTTACATAGTACTCATTTATGTATCTCTATATATTACATATATTACACATCTGTCTCTATATATTTCTATCTCTAGATCCAGCTCTATCTACAACTATATTTCTATATCCATTTCATATGTATATAATATTTCTATAGAGCTCAGAGGAATTATGCTTGGTGTTAGGTGATGCATGAGCCAGGGTGATGATGGTATTAAGTATGAAAGCAGAAACTCTCCTGAGAAGTATGTGCTATCCAACAATTTTATCCCTCAGAGGAAAATTGAGCCTTGCTCTAACATAAGTTTCCAAACCAGAGGCTGGAGCTATAGCACAGCGAGTAGGGCATTTGCCTTGCACGCGGCTGACACAGGTTCGATTCCCAGCATCCCATATGGTCTCTTGAGCACTGCCAGGGATAATTCCTGAGTGCAGAGCCAGGAGTAACCCCTGTGCATCACCAGGTGTGACCCAAAAAGAAAAAAAATTCCAAACCAGCATGAATGGTAACCAAAGATAAAGATGATGAACATTGGATGCTACAGGTGATTTATATACATTGTGCTCCTTAGATTACTGTTGTCTCAAGAGTTCTAGCTTATAACATTACTATCCTCTTTTTTCAGTTTTTATTTATTTTAATGTAGACAAAAGCTGCAACGGTTAATACAATTCTAGCGTTGAAATTGATTAGATAATGAAATTACAATATTAAAATATATAAATATAAAAACCCAATTTTATGTGAAAATTGTTATATCTAACCATGGGGATGTGAAGTCCTTGTCAAGAATTTAGGCTGTTTTCCTCTTCCTACTCTTCCTATTTTTTCTTTTGCCAGAGGGAACACCCAATGGTACTCAGGTGGTCTGAGGACAACTTCTGGAAATTCTAGGTCATTTGGGTCAGAGACTTAATTTTATGGAATAACGATGCAATAGTGCTGGGACTTTGTCATGCTTGGGGCTCTCAGGGCTATACCCAAGAGGACTCAAATAGTTTAACAACAGGTTAATATGGTCAAAATAACTTAAAGACATTGATTATAGATGCTACCTACCCTCACTGGGGAACAAAAAAATAAAACTAAAAATAAAAAATGAGAAAAAAAAGAATTTAGGTGTTTATTGCTAGTTGAGCCTTCTGTGTTATTGTTTTAGTTTGTTGAGTTTATTCGACTTCTGTTACTTTCCCATCTATCTTGGTGTGTTCCCTCTAGAATTTCAGTATTGAGGAATTGGGAGGTGTTGTGGTTCAGAGACTTCAGGATTCATGGTCTGAGCTGATGAGTTGAGAAGGAGGCAGCAGTGGCAGGTGAACGGGGCTTCCACAAGTACAGGGGGCAGGGGAGAGTGTCCACCCTGATCCAGGACCCCAGAGTTCTAGCCTGGGTGCTGGTGTACCTGAAATCATTTGCAGTTTGGTGTCTCTGTAAAGAATATTCTTGAAGCAGTAGAGTTCAACCCTTGCTGTGGTTGCTACTGTGGGGTATGGGTGTAGCTGCCAGGGCTCTGGTAGGTTGGTACTCTGCCTGCCCACCTCCTGAAAGCACCCCAGGGCTCTGGTAGGTTGGTACTCTGCCTGCCCACCTCCTGAAAGCACCCCAGAGGTTTTGGCCACAGAGATGGTTGTTTTCATTAAGTTTAGCTGATTGGCATGCATCTCCTGCGAGATTTAGTAGGCAATCAGTTTATCAGGGCCAAAGTCCAGGCCGCCATGCCCATGTCCACCACCAAGTTGACTCAACTACTAGCCTTGTTTGTCTGATTCCTGACTAAATCTCCAAGGAGATGCATGCCAATGCATGCCAGTTCTAGTCCAGAGTGACCATTTCCGGACAAGAACTAGAAATGAATTTCATAAAATTCATGAAAACACTGGTCAGGGCAGCTGAAAACTCCAGGCACTCTCAGGAGGCAGGCGGGCCAAGTAGGCACCCTGCTGAAGCCCCAGCAGCTGCACCCACACCCCACAGCTAAAACCATGCCAACGGTTCAACTCCTCAACTTCATGAATACTCTCTGTAGAGATGGCAACCTGTGAATAATCTCAGTTACCCTGGCATTCAGGCTAGAACTCTGGGGTCTTCTGGAGTTGAGGTAGGTGGCTTCCACTATCCTCTGTATTTTCCGAAACCCCGACAGTTATGCCTATGTTCCTCTTTTCTCAGCTCTTAAGAAACTAAGATGAGTTGTTCCTCAGATGAGTTTGAAAACGTGGATATAAGTAGCACAGAGGTTGGACTTTGGAAGACGCAATATGCGTCCAGATATTGCTTCAAAAAAGACTTTTGTTCTAGCTTCTGGAAGTTCTTTAGGTAGACGTCATTCAGAGTCAGAACTTTTTGGTCTAAAGGATCCACCTTGTTTAAAGTGGGAATTCTAGATTAAATGAGAGGTGAGTACAAAGGTCTATTTCAGTTCAGTGGAGAATAGTTCTAACAAGCCATTTTATGCCGAGAACTCTCAGTGGGTTGAAACCTAAATCTCAGCTATCCTTCACCCTGTGCATGATTGTTTTCATCCCTTCATTTCTACAGAAATGTTCAAAAGAACAATTCTTGGTAAGTATTCAATTTATTTCTGCTTCCCAAGGAACATAATGAGTGATAGGTAGGTAAGTTACTTCTGTTCCATGAATTGATCTAGTATGATGACCAACACAGTTGGTCTCCAAATTTAAATCTTAGTGATGAATGAATATATTGAGGCTGGATGTAGTTCAATTTCCTTAGCCTAAATTAGGTAGAAAATGTGACACTTACTGTGGTAATTTGGGAGAGGATGGTGAGAAAAAAGAGTGAGGGACCAAAGGATAGATGAATCAAAAAATGTTAAGAGAATGGGACTCATGGGGTTAGGGAAGTCATTAAAAACTTCAAATAATAACATAGTCAAAAGAACTTTATTTTAGTCACAGCACAAGCAGCATGAAGTTTGTCCTGGTTTGCTTTATTTTGTATATTTTTTCTTTGTTTTTAGTCTCTAAATATCTGACACCAAAAGAGTTCTCACATGTTAATTATTTTTTTTAATTGAATCACCATGAGATGCACAGTTGCAAAGTTGTTCATGATTGATTTTCAGTCATGCAATGTTCTAACACCTGTTCCTTCGCTAGTATACATTTCCTGCCACCAACTTCCCTAGTTTATTTCCCATCCTTCTGATCCTGATATGTTCCATGACAGATCTTTCCTTCTCTGTGGGGGTCCTGTCCTGTCCAGCAGGGAGGACCCTTCGGGGCTAAGGAGGGGACGCAGCCAAATGAACAGACACAGAGCCAGAAGGAGGAGGAGAAAGAGAGAGTTTATTCACTGCAGTTACAATACTTATACCTCTCTGCTGGGAGGGGGGTGGTATAGTATGCATGCTTGGACCCCCATAAGAACAGTAGTAAAATGCAGATCAGGCATGGGCGTTGGCTAGTGATAAACAAATCGTGATAGGATAAGATCAGTAGGATCAGGAGTGGTGACTTTGTTACAGGAATCCCAAGTAAGCCTTCCCTTGACTAGAAGATAAGAGCCAGGCTTGTAAAATGGCTCCCTACACTTCTCTCTCCTCCTCTCTCTCTCTGTCTTCCTCTTTCTCTCTTTCCTTTTCTCTCATTTAGGCACTATAGTTTACAATATGGTTACAGAAAAGACATTATGAATATTCCTTTACCTCCATTCAACACCCAGTTCTTGTCTAGAGTGATCGTTTGAAACTGTCATAGTCATAATAGTCCTTTCTCTATCCTAACTGCACCCCCTCCACATACACATATTTTAGTAAACTTCTTACCATGGGTGAGTTTCCTGGCTCACAAGGTAAATTTTTAAACATAAAACCTTTGTGTGTGTGTGTGTGTGTGTGTGTGTGTGTGTGTATGTGGAGGGTGGGGGGAAGAGACACATATGAATTAATAAGTTATTAGAACAAGTAACAAAACAAATTAAATTCAAATTTGGAAAATGAGCTTAAAGGGTTGGAGCAATAGCACAGCAGGTAGGGCGTTTGCCTTGCATGCGGTCGACCCGGATTCGATTCCCAGCATCCCATATGGTCCTCTGAGCACTGCCAGGAGTAATTCCTGAGCACAGAGCCAGGAGTGACCCATGTCATTGCAGGGTGTGACCCAAAAAGAAAAAAAAATAAACTTATAGTCCTTGGTTGTTGGGGACTGCTCAGGACCCTGAACAAAAGAGGACCCCGAAACCTTTACCCTGGACAAACAGGAAAATTCCATTACCAGCTTTGCATGACCTGAGGCAAAGGTGCCCTTGGGACAAAGGAAATAGCCAAACTCAAGAGGTAAAAGTAGCCCAGGGCAGTTAACTAAGAGACGCCATAAAGCCCTAAAGTAGAATGCTCCTGCCAGATAAACCCTTGCCTTCCTCCCCCCACTATTTCTCAATCTACTATTGAAGAATGTTGTAAGCCCACCTAATACATCCCGAACCTTTCCTTATTTGGTCTGAGAAGACACTTCCCTGATGATTGACAACTTATGTACCAACCCCCTGCTAAAGTATAAAACCAGCGTGGCAGTTAGTAAAGTTGCCCTTGATCGGCATGTGTCGTCTTGGGCCCCCTATTTATTATCCTCACTAGTTTTATTTCAGGTCGGAACCGCTCACAGAACCCACCCAATTAGGAGTGCTTTCCACTGTTGTCTCTCCGCGGGCCAGAGAGATCTCCGGGGGAATGTGCACTTGGTGACATCAGCTTTAGCTAGGCACTGTATTGTAATTTTACCTAAACACTGAACAGTGTTTGGGTTTTGCTTGAATATTTGCTTATCTTATCTTCTAGGTTAAAATTCCATATGGATAGAGACAATATTCATCAAGCAAAACACTGCCATGTTCATTAGATCACTTAGTCCTTAACTCTTTGTGAACTTAGCACCTATGAAGTGTCAGTATCATCCACTAACCAGAAATATCCCCCCTGGAAGTTTCTTCCCTTGATCAGATTTTTGGTGGAGAACTTCCAGGGAGATCTCCACATAAACCTCTGAAGGTGGTTCTGGATAGACGATTTGTAGAATGCTTTCCTGGCAAGGGACTATAGATCTCTGCCATCTAATAACCCATTGGTGCCTTCTTGATTCTGTTTTGTTTTGGGGTCACAACTAGCAGTGCTCAGAGCTTACTTCTAGCTCTGAGCTCAAGATAGCTTCTGATGGTGCTCAGGGAACCATGTGGGGGGACAAGCATCGAATCCAGGTCAGACAAGCTCCCTACCCCTGTACTATGCCCTGCCCCCTGGTGCAGATCACAGCGTTGAAGATCCTCTCCTTAGACCCTGTGAGTAATGATGGGCCCTACATCTCCATTCTTTAAGTTTTATTCTAACCTTCCTCTATCCTTCAAGTCATCTTCTATAGTTAATGCAGCTTCATATTAAAATGACTCTCTTCAATTACGTTCAGTTTCACTCTCCTGGTTGGACCCTGACTAGTAATAAGCTCATAACAGGTGGTTTAAGAACCATTCTGACCTGACAGTTTCTTTTTCCCTAGACTAACTATGTATACCCTAAATATTTCCATGAAGTTCACAAAACTCAACAAACTCAAAACATAAGTTTTATCTCATTATCTCATTGTTCTCCATAATAGTAATGATACTAATAACAGGAATGAACAAATAGGTAAATATGGTTAAAGTGTGAGGTATATATGGTTAAAGTGTGAAAGACGAGCCAAGGGAAGTCCAATTGACTCATCTTGGTGGGGTGGGAGGTTGGGGAGTTGGGATCCCAAGTGGTGCTCAGGGCACCTGGAGCCCCACTGGCCATTATTGACCAATCAGGCTGTAGATTCAGGGAAAGGGAAAGATGTTGCTCGCATCTTGGTCCAGAACGTGTTAAAGTGAGTCAGGACATCCTAGTCTGCCAGGATGAGAGGATGCAAGAGTACAAAGAAACAATGCAGCTCAAAGTGGTACAAAGGAATGCCAGGGTGACACTTAGTCAGTATTTGGGGGCCCCCAAGTATACACCTGATGATGCTCAAGGGACCATGTTATGCCAAGAATTGAGCCAGGCTGGTGAGCCCTAACTTCTGTGTCATTTCCAGCCACTCCCAAGTTTTTCTCATTTCTTATTTTAACTAAAATGTTTTCTAGATTGTGTATAATGCCAAAATGTAAAACATACCTCTAAAAGGAGTATAGAACAGAAACAACTTTCAAAACCTAATTTTTGGGGGGAGTGCCACACTTGTTTACTCCTGGTTCTGTGCTCAGGGATCACACCTGGAGGACTCAGTGAATTTATGTGGTGTCAGGAATTGAATTCAGGTGCAAGGCAAGCACCCTACCCTCTGTACTACTGCTCTGGCCCACAAAACCTATTTAACCACCTTTTCCTCTCTTGGACAGTATCTCATGACATGTAGTTCTCAGGTGTGTATAGAGGAGCTGCCCTGAGGATTATCTACCTCAATAAGTCCCCATGTGTAGTTCATGCAATGACATCATCTAATTAGAAATGCAAATGCAAGGGCTCAAGTCAACTCAGAAATTCTGGGTATGGGACTAGAAATCTGTATTTTAGCAGGTGATTCTGATTGAGACACACTGAAATATGATAACTAGTAACTTTACTCAAATGCTACCATTTTATGGTGGGAAAGTTTTGTCTGAAAAAACAAAAGCAGAGATTGAAAAAATGATGCTAACCCACTGAATTTTCCCAAATATGTCAATCTCCAGGCTGAAATCTCTGGGTCTTTTTAGGAATGTGGGTAAGTGAATTCTCTCTGCCAGAAAGCCCAGTAGACCCCACCCACACCAGTATTCTCCAGCAAATAAATGGCCCAACTCCACAGCTGAACCTCACCAAGCCATCAACGCATCCCAGCTCCAAAGTTCCTAGAGCACAAAGCACATGATCACACTCCTGACAGCACAGCAGAAGCTAATCAGGTGGGAAAGTTGCACAGAACCACAGTGAGTGACAACAATAACACAGAACACTCAAGTTACACCTAAGAGCTCAGTAAATCCTCAGACAATGATTTTAGTAACATAGCACTGTAGCACTGTCCTCCCCTTGTTCATCGATTTGCTCAAGCGGGCACCAGTAACGTTTCCATTGTGAGACTTGCTGTTACTGTTTTTGGCATATAGAATATGCCACAGGCAGCTTGCCAGCCTCTGCCTTGCGGATGGGATACTCTCGGTAGCTTGCCAGGCTCTCCGAGAGGGACCGAGAAATCGAATCCCGGTTGGCTGCAGGCAAGGCAATCGCCCTACTGAAAAATTACCTTTGCTCTAAAAAAAACATAGTATGAGACTAATAACCACAGAAAGAAGAAACAGGGGTCAGAAGAACTGATCCAGAGTTGGAAGCTTGCCACCAGTACGTGGGGGTGCAGGGCAGTTAGGATAGAGAAGGGACCACTAATATGACGACTATAGTTGGAAATGATCACTCTGGATATACATGATAAACTTTCACTACCTATATTGTAAACCAAATGGAGGGGTGGGTGAGGAGAGACAGAGACAGAGAGAGACAGAGACAGAGACAAAGACACTGCCAGAGAGGCAGGTTCATAAACATAATTGTGATATATAACAATTGTCACAAAACAGTGACTTTTATTTATCTCCCTCTTTTGTAATTCCTTTTACCATTCTTTTTTACAATAAGCAATATGGAGTAAATTATTTTGTGCCTGCATAGGGGGCATTCTTTGGAGATGGCGGGAAGGGGACTTGGGACATTGGTGGAGGGAAGGTCGGTCACACAGATGGTGAGACTTGTGTGGGAACACTGAATGCCTGAAACAACTGTATTATAAACATCTCTGTAGATCACCCTGTTGAGATGAAAAACTCAGAGATTACATGTTCATATAACTTGCAAATACCCAAACAAATCTCCTTTGTTCAGATGATTTTGCATTCCAAATTCTTTCTTTGAAGTCTCACCCTGTTGTACTATTTCTGAAACTTTGCCTTATCAATCCCATGTGTTAAGGGTGAGTGATAGGAAACCAGAAAACAGGTTTGAATGAAAGAAAAATATTTTCCCATATATTTCCACAATAACAAGAAAGCTGTGTAAATACAGAGCAGTGTTTCAGAGATGGCAAGTATTTTGTCCCAATGAACAAAAGAGAAACAACCGAGTGAGTAAAGTGATACAGAGGATTCAAGCATGGACTCATGAAGTTCGAACCAGAACACCTGGGCACTCAGGGTCTTTCATTCATGAGACTTTGTAATTTTATAATTCAGTAATATTATGCTGTTATCCTAAAAGGCCATCCAAATTTTTCCTGTGGGGAGAAAAGTATTTGAGTTGAGATATGGTTCTGCCAAGCTTGTTCTCTTCCCTCTTCTCTCTCCACAAAACTTGCACTTGTCCAGATGCTTCTCTTTTTCATTTTCCATTTAGGTGGCATTTTCAAATATAGAAAACAATTTTATAAACTCCCTGCCGTTTCTGTTTTGCTTGGGCTCTGCGGAGGCCCAAATAATTTATGGAAAAACAGCACCTGTGTTTTCACCAGGAATGCCTTTCACAACCCTGATGAATTTCAAATGAAGGGCATCTACCTCATTCAAGTTAAATGAAAAGAAAGTTCTCTCTCCACTTCCAGAAATTGACTGCAGAATATGCTCACAACTATTTCCTTGTTCATAGGAGCATTAAACTGGGAGATAAGCAAGTCATACCAGGCTCTACCTTTTGAAAGAAAGGAAGATGTTGGTTCAAACAATTTTATCAGAGGAAGAAATTCTAGGTTTGATATTTTCCTCTGAAGTTTTATTCACAAGATCGATGCACTCTTTGTGTGGTGTAGTTATTTTAATTAAATATTAATTAGTTCAGCACCTGTTGCATCAGGAATCATCACAATAAATCTATTTTATTAGAACATGCACAGAGTCCTTTCAGTTCAACACGGAAGAACAAATGAGAACATTTCTACTTTCATATAAAAAGGAGATCAGCAAAGTTTGGCTCATAGATAGATCATCTGTTTCTGTAAATAAAATTTTATTGGAACACAATCCCAATTCATTTTTGTTTAATTGAATCACCATGAGATACAAAACTTTCATGTTTGTATTCAGTCATACATTCAGTCATACAATATTCAAACACCCATTCCTCCACCAGTGCATATTCTCCACCAATGTCACCAGTATGCCCCCCATTTCCAACCCTCCCCCTGGCTCTATGGCAGACAATTTCCCCCATACTCTCTCTCTAGTTTTGGGCATCATGGTTTGTCATGCAGATACTAAGAGGCCATCATATTTGGTCCTTTATCTACTTTCAGCACATCTCCCATCCCAAATAATTCCTTCAACCGTCATTGACTTAGTGGTCCCTTCTCTATCCCAGCTGCCTTTTCCCCCAGCTCATGAGGCAGGCTTCCAACTGCCCTTGTGTCTACTGTCCCATAATCCCAACTCTTCTTTTGAACTTTGCTATAGTGCTTTCCTTTTTTAAAAAAAAATTATGTCACTTTTTAAATTCTGGATTTCATTTAGGATAGCTCTCAGTGTGATATTTTTTCAGTTGCTAATTTGTCTTCTCTAGTGTTGAATCTGCCACTGTTTCCATTCATTAAATCCTTCCATCTATTGTTCTATCTTTAAAGCACTGCACTGTCGTCCCATTATTCATTGACTTGCTCTAGCGGGCACCACTAATGTCTCCATTGTGAGACTTGTTATTACTGTTTTTGGCATATCGAATAAACCATGGGTAGCTTGCCAGGCTCTGCCATGTGGGCGGGATACTCTTGGTAGCTTGTCAGGCTCTCCAAGAGGGATAGATAAATTGAACCCGGGTCGGCCGCATGCAAGGCAAATGCCTTACCCTCTGTGCTATTGCTCCAGTTTGATCTAGCTATAACTATTAGAAGTCAGATTTGAATTTTTACAACCAATTCCTGCATCTCTCATTGACGCTTTGAACTGTGTTAACATCCTTGTCATTTCTGAATCAGTGTAGATTATTTGGTCTTTGTTCTTCATTCCTGGTCATTTTCAATTTTGTACCAGATGTGAAGTATTACCTTGTTGGATAGCAGGCATTTTTGTGTTTCAATAGATGTTCTTGGACTTTGTTCTGAGATGCAGCTAGATGAGGTGTGGGTAGCGGAAAGAGATCAGAGGAAGAGAAGGATAGCTGCTTAGAAATATTCACTATTTAAGGCCAGAAGTAGTGTCTGTTTCTACCGGCAAGACTGGAACAAATCATAATTTATAGAGCATTAGATCCCAGAACTTTGGGCTAATTTTTCCCAGCTACTGAAGTGAGACCTTTTTATGTACTCTGCCCAATATAATATAAATCATGCAGTTTTCCAATCTAGTTGATAGGAGCTGCCACTCCCCCAGTGCTCGGTAAGCCAATGATGCTGTTACACCATAACCTTTCTGATGGATCTTTCTCTGGTGTCAGGTTTATCTAACAAGTGCTTGCTTCTCAGTAGGGAGCCAAAAACTGGTGGGGTTCTTTTAGTGGACCTCCAGAGATTTCTCCCCATCTAACCTCTCATCTCTCTGGTAATGTGTCCTGCAAAATCTATCTTTTTGTTTTCCTTGGGCACTCATCAGATACCTAGGCTCAAAGATCACACCTGTGTTCTCACATTTTACTAGGCCCTAGGAAGTTTCCTGGGACAGTGATTTGAGGCAATTATAGACTCATCTTCCTGGTTTCATATAGTTCAGACTCAGCATCCTTTCTGATTAGGACTGACGTCTTTAAACTTTTGTTTAAAATGTTTTATATTTGTTTATGTTATTTTAAAATCACACAGGAAGGTAAATTAAGCCCCTGGAAGTCCCTCCTGAATGGAAGAGTGGTTATTGAAAAGAGCTTAGATGACATGCTGAGGAATCAGAGAAATATTCAGGTAAAATGTTTCCCACCTGGTGTACAAAAATATTATAAGTCATCCTTAACTACAAAAAACTTGTTCTGGGATATGCAGAGATTAGTACAGGGGTTGCGATGCATGTCTTGTATGCATGCAACTGTGCATGTGTTCCAGGTTTGATCCACAGTATCACATGTTCTTGAGGATCCCTTAGCATCCCTACTTGTAGCCCTGGAATCCCATGAGAACTGCCAGGTAGCCCTGGCTATATTTAGTATCACATCCTTGGGATCCAGCATCAGACCAGCTCAATTTACCACATATTTCTGGGATTGGCCCTTGGTTCCCTGAGCACCATCTGAGACCTCCCACCCACTAATTGAACTGATCTGTTTTTCTTCCTGAGTGTCCTACTGATTATATCATTGTGTCATTGTGGGAAAGACTTTCTTATATATTGTATCTCCAAAAATGGTATAAAGTGACCTAGAGAGATTATACAGCAGATTAAGCACCTGACTTGTACATGCTCGACCCAGGTTCAAACCCCTGCACTACATAAAGTTCCCGGAGTCATGCTAGGAATGATCCCTGAGCTGTGAGCCAAGAATAAGCCCAGAGAATTGCCAAATGTGGACCAAAAACAAACAAATAGAAAGATGCTTTGAAAACAAATAGTGGACCTTGAGATTTAATCAGAATTCAAAGATTCAACCAGTCTAAAATACATCAAAGAAAAAACAGCAGAACTTTCCTGGAAATTGACGGCAGAGGTATCTTCTTTTTGCACTTTTTACAATAGGTAAGATATGTAAATAACTCAACTGCCCAAGATGTTGTGGTACATACATATAATGGAAGATCAAGAAATTGTGATATATATATACATATATATATACTTATCACATATACACATATATACACAATGTGTACATGTGTATATGTGATAAGTATATATATATATATATATATTTTGCAGCTCTATGAAAGAACAGAATCAGGCAATTTCCAGCAAAGTGATGGAAATAGAAGATATTAGGCTAAGTAAAGTCAATCAGAAGGGAAGAGAAAGGAAAGAGAATGATGTCTCTCATGTGTGAGACTTAAAGATACATATCAATGTAGCATCAAAGGGTCAAAAGCAACACAATGACTGAACTGATACACGTAGAGTTTGTGTGTGTGTGTGTGTGTGCATGCACATGTGTGTAGGGGGGATGGAGTTTGAAAGAGGAGGCATTGGAACCTTTGAGGAAGGAATATGGGTACACTGGTGATGTGTATGGTGTTGCACTATGTACATGAGAAATCATCAAGAAATCATCATTAACAATATTACAAATCTCACTATCATAGTAAATAATAATAAAATAAAATGAAACAAGTCATAGAACCTTACTGAATAAATAACATAGCAAGGGAGTGGGAAGGGGATTTGAGGGGAAAGAAAGAGTTAAGAAAAATTATCTATAATATTCCCAAGAAATCACTTACATACCAGTGGATAGAAGGTCAAATACATTAAAATCCTTAGAAACTTTTTTTTCATTTTTGGTCTCTTATAGAAGTGTTCTGGCTGCATAATGCTTTATTTTTGAAGTGTATATGTAGACAACATACCAGAAGGAATATCTTATTTAATTTGCACTTGGAGGAAAATAGCCAAGAAGAGTTCTGTAGGCAAAATAAAGTGATGGGAAAGATTATCCCTAAGAAATAACCTGTTAGTTCTTGAAGAACCAGATTCAACTTCTTTCAGAAATTCCCAGAAGTTGTGAGGAGATCTGGCAAATTCATTATCACCTCAAATAGCATCGAATTAAACTGTCTTAGTGAATCTGGGGAATTGAAAACACTCACCAATGCACAATCACACCTGTAAAGTGTTTTCATATGTTGTGCAAACAGTTCAGAAACTGTACACACCTGCTAGGTACCAGACATCCCACCTGAGGCCAGGCACCGGGGAGTTCCTTCTGGAAGTGACCTCTGACAGCGGAGTCCGCTGGAGACGCAGCCCGTGTCCTGAGTCTGTCAATCTGTAAGCAGGACAGGGAGAGGGACTGGGGAACTCTGTCCACGTGTCTCCAGAAATAAGTAATACAACTTTCTAATACACCCACTCACTCTAAAATCCAGTATTCCTCATGATCTGAGCAGATGCTTAGCAAAATCAGCAAAACTAAAACTCAATGCTTTCCAATGTCTTATAATTTAAAATATCAATCCATGTAATTTATTTCACCTGTCTTCAATAACTTATTGTATGGGCATTACAAATCTGATGCTGAGCCCGACCCTAAGATATAGGGTTAAGTTATGGACTCAATCAGGATCAGATGCATGTGGAGAAGGAAGTGAAACTGGAGTACAATGACTAAACACGATTTTGCACTGGGATGGGTTATTCTTCCCAGTTTTCAGCGTAATGTTGTTCTTGGTGTCAACACTTGGCCAGTGCTCTATAGACTGTAAGTAGCTAAGTGTGGGCCAGGCCATGGTTATTGAGATCTTCCTCTGGTTCTTCCTCCTCTACAGCAGGCTGCTTTCATCAGCCTTGTGTTTATTACAATGCTGCCCTGCCTCTCAGCAGATGGTTGAAGAGTACAATCCCCAGGCCCAGATTCATGGGAAGATAGCAGCTGGCGTTTCCCATCGGGGGAACTAGAAAGAATAGCTAATAATCCCCATATCTTATTTATCAGCTTTAAAACTATTGCAATTTTCAGACCAAAATGAAGCCACAAATTCTCTGTCCCTAATGAAAATAGCAATTCATTAAGATTAAAGCAATAAGATGGTACCTTAATTGCTAGCACCTTAGAAGACACAAAAGAAGGAAATTGAAACACACGCCTGGTGGGAGTCACAGGGAGGGTCTTTAGACAGCACTGTATGGAACAAGAAACGAGGATGATTCTAGTTTTTTGGGGGGGAAATTCCTTGATTCTGAAGCGAGGGGCAAAAATCAAGTGATAGCAGAGACTGTCTTCTTTTTTCTTTTTTTTCAATGGCTGTTCTTTGGTGTGACTGAAGTTTACTGCTTTCTTTGGCTGTCTTTTCTCTTCTCTTCTTTTCCTTTCTGTAGGAATAGGAGGATTTTCTTGGCGCTTAGTCAACTGAACTCAGCATGAATGCAACCCAGCCCTGGGCTAACTAAAGTAGCATTTATTGAGCACTGTCATAATTTCATATCTATCATACACAAACAACATATAAAGGGGAAATGAGCACATTATCTGATTCAGACATATTTGTACTTATCACTCACAAGGAAAATTATTAGTGATAATGCATTCAAAAGTTTGGCATTTGCTCTGTTGTAGTAGTTGAGAAGTTGTTATGCAGTTGCAATAAAAGTAGCCATTTCTTTCATAGAGGATTCTATGCACTTGTTCTAAGTACTTTTAATATACTAAATAATTTATCCTACATCTTCACAGAAATAAAAACAAAATTATGATCTTGGTGCTACTAAAATAAGCCCAATAGAAAATAAGGAAATGTGAAAAAACATAGGCATGGAGATATCAAAGCTGTTTAAACTCTCATAATAAGGGGCTGGCAAGAATTCAAATTCAGAATGTCCAGTTATGGCAAGAAGATCTGATATATTTTTGAAAGTTGAAGGCCTTGATCAGGTGTATCATAACATATTATAAGTTTAGTAGCTTGAAGAGTAATATCTCCAGCACAAACCCCAACTAACAGGAAAAACAATGCATTTCTAGTTAGTTCTTCATCTCATCTGGCCTATTTTTATCCCTGATTCATTACTCTACTCTTTTCAAGAGTAATTGTATTAGAGATATCACTTTGTGTTATAGCTTTTTCTGAAAATGATATAACTCATCCATTAGCCTTGAAACTTCTGCAGAATATAAATATGCAATATTCTTCTCTATAGCTCAGATTTTCACCAGAATCAGCAAGTATTAGAAATTCACTCGTTTTCTCTAAAACAAGAAGTCATGCCCATTTATGAATAAAGATTCTATATTTAAACATGACTATAGATATTACTAAGATGTACTCAAAGTTCTTTAGATTACATAGGCAAGTGGCCTCTCTGAGGTCAAAAATTTAGTAAGATGCGCTGCTTTGTGTGGTATCTAGTTTATTTCTCCTCAATCCCAGCTAAAAGCCATTTGTTTTAGCATTATGTAAAAATTAGTTTTACTTAATTTTCACAATTTCTCAAAATGTATCACTTGAAAGTAATACTTAGTGCTGATTAAGGTAAATCTTTGCCTGGGCCCAATGAAGTAGTATAGCAAGTAGGGAACTTGAGGGTTTGATCACTAGAACTACATATGGTCTCCTGAATCTGCGAGCAGTAAGCTCTGAGCACTTCTGAGTTTGGCCTCCAAACAAACGAACATACAAAGGTAAATGTGTTGAGTCAAATAATTTGAGAAAAATCCGGAGGTTTCTATACTGTAACTGCCTTTGCTATCACACAAACTTCAATGTACAGATATATAGAGATTTTGTAAACCACTGGTTAATCACAGTCATCCATTTAAATTAAATCTTATAAGCTTACAATTAAATTGTGTATAAAGACAATTGCATCAAATATCCAAAGCTCTTAATTATACTCATTTGAGTGGTTAAAACATAAACCAGAACACCCATTTTATTCCCGACAGCTCCCTTATGTCCTTGTAAATCTTTTCCTCTTTCTCTTTCAATAAAAATTGATTTCCTGATATGTACAAAGTCTTATGCAAGGCTTGTATAAGTAAAATTTTAAGTAATTAATAGGCATCCATGCCCTCAATCAGCTAAAAACCCGTCAACCTCAGTAATAATAAATTTGTAAATATTCTACACATCATTACAGTCAGTATCTAGCTACAGAGTAGCAGATTGCAACTGATTGAACTTTCCTGTCTAGTTGTCATAATGGTTCAACGTAGCTAATATTTTTTAGATTTTTTAAACTGTGTGCTTTAATCTGTACACCTATGACACATTTACATCTATTATCAGCTCATTTGATTTTCATATTTGCCCTTTGATATAGGATTTATAATCAACACTATTTTTGTTAGATTCATTTTTTCTTCTTTATTTAAACATGGTGGTTTACAAAGTTGTTCATGGTGCATTTGTTACAGGCATTCACTATTTCAACTCCAGTCCCACCATCACTGTTACCTTCTCTTTCTCATTGTCCCATTTTCCCAACCACCCCCCCAACCTGCCCCCATAAGCAAGAACTTAATAACTTATTGTATATTGTTTGTTACCTCTAAATAGCAGGTAAGATTATAAAAATTACCTCAATAAAAGAAAATTTGTGAAAATTCTTATATTTCATGATGGGGACAATGAGTCCTTATATGAGGACTTACTAAGCTGTTGGTGCTAGTTGAGCCTTCTGTGTTAACAAGCTTGGTTGGCTTTATGCAACATTAACATCCAATCTGGTGTGCTCCTACTGGGATGTTAGTATGGAGATTTTGGAGATGTCGTGAAGACAGAAATGCCACCATGTGTTCCAGAAAATCCCAAATATTTAACTTGACAGTCAAGCTTAGATGTTATCAGTTCTGGAATGTGCTTGTAGCTGCTGGGGCTTGCAGAAGTGAGGGGACTTAGGGAGGTCACCCACAGCCACTCAGAGAAGGCCTGGAGTTCTCAGCTGCTACCTAAGCTCTGCTGTACCTGAAATTCTTGGAAGTTTGGCACCTCCGTGGAGCTCACTCGTGAGGTGATGGTCTGGCCATTGGCAGGGCAGCAGCTATTGTGGTGTGAGTGCAGCTGTCGGGGCTTCAGCAGGCCAGAAGTTGACCCGTTCTACTCCTGAGTTCGCCCAAGAGATCTCATCCAGGGACCCATGTATCTGAGAAAACTTGGTGGCTGGTTGATCTATTTCAAAATTTAATCGTGAATCTCTGCAACTGGGTCAATAGATGAGCTTGCATGGTGGTGGTGGATGAGCACTTTATTTTTGAGAAGTCTTCAGTTTCTTCAGGAGGGTAAATAATTGTCTAAAATTGCATGGTCCCTGAAATAATTGCCTAAAGTCACATGGCCCCTGAAATAATTGTCTAAAGTCACGTGGCCCCTGAACTGGATCCATAGTCGTAACTCACAGGGTGCAGCTGGCACCTGCCTCTCTTTTTCTCCTCTCTTTAACCTGACTGCACTGGCTGTACCATATGTCTTATTGGTGAGCCTTCAGAGTCCCCTCTTCTAACAGCATTTCATTAAAAGCAAGACAATTTCATGGCACAAAGAAGGTCTTCATATTATTACATTTGCACTGTCAAATTAATCAAGAATTACTCATGTGAAACTGGTTATGAGACTATCACTGGATTACAAAATATGGTACCTCTCCATTCTGATACAGAAGAGTTCACATTACAATATCCATAATGCTAAATAGTATGTTTTCTTGACTGAATATTTAAAATTACTCATACATTTGATCAGTGCTAACTTGATTTTCTAAACTTTTTAAAAGTTAAGGCTGTATAAAGACACTATGTAGAATAAGTAGGGGGGGGAAAGAGAAACTATTTTACCTTTAATTCCACACATTTATGAGCCTCTACTTAATTCTACACTGTGGCAGATACCAAGAACATGAACAAATTTTGTTGTATTTTTAAGGATACATAGAAAAACAGTTGACAAGTAAGTTGTTATAGATGCAAGTAAATGTTGGTTGGAGGAATCACTCAGGATGGGAGATGTGTTCTGAAAGTAGATAAAGAATCAAACATGATAGCCTCTCAGTATCTGTATTGCAAACCATAATGCCCCAAAGTAGAGGGAGAGTAAGAAGGAAATTGTCTGCCATAGAGGCAGGAGCTGGGGTGGGGTGAGGGTGGCAGGAAGGATACCGGGGACATTGGTGGTGGAAAATGCACACTGGTGGAGGGATGGGTGTTTGATCATTGTATGACTGAAATCCAATCATGAAAGCCTTGTAACTATCTCACAGTGATTCAATAATAAAAAGTAAAAAATATTGTTATAGATGCTTTTATTGATGTGTAGATAGGATATAGTGTGATATAAAAGAATACGTAATAATTTATTTCATAAGCTTAGGGATAGGCAGGAAAGCTTTCTCCAGTGTCAACATTAGACAAATCCGTATTAGTGGTACATTATTTCTACTGAAACCCTCAGTATTTTATGTGTATGTTGTAAGAGAGTGCAAATCAGATTCTTAAGACTGGGCCTTATGCCTAGGATATACTGGCGCTCTGTAGAATTTCTGGAGTTACTCAGTATGATAGTTACTAACGTTGTTAGTCATCTTATGCAGACATCACATCTGATTTACATCATTGATGAATATATTGGTTGATTCTATTTCATGCCTTTATTTGTAAAGGTGCTATGAATATATGTGTATAGGTATTGGTATGAACATGGCTTTTATTCTATTTGGGGGAGGAAAGGGCACAGATATATATTCTGCCTCTTTTTACCTTTCTCTTTACCTCACTGATTAGTAATCTCAGTCATCAAAGGTCAAAGTTTTATCATAACTTAATTTTACCTATTTCCTTATTTTAAGATACTATTTAAAATATTTCTTTTCTGGATTCTTCACCCCCATAATTAAGGCATAGTATAGTGCTGGGTGCTCAATTCTAAACTGAAAAATCCCCAGTGATACCTTCTGATCCCTTATAAGTAACAACTCTGTATTTCATAGAATTAAAAGAAGTTAGCTTCGAGAAGAGTGTATTTTAGTTTTGTTTTTAACTGTAGTTATTGATTTATTTTTGTCTTTTGGTTTTAGGACCACATCTAGCAATGCTTAGGGCTAACCCCTGGCTCTTACTCATGGTGGGCAAGAAGAACCATGTAGGATGCCAAGTGTAGAATCCAGGTCAGCCACACACAAGGGAAGCACCTGACCTTCTATATTACTTCTCTGGCCTTGAGAAGGATGGATTTTTAAAATCATAGTTTTTAAGTGTTTATAATAAGGTGATAATTACAGTTAGCAGTAACTTTTTAAAAATACTTAAACTGTGGTAGATAAAGAAACAATCGGAAGAAACTAACAAAAACAGAACAAAAATGTATGGAATGTAAAAAAGTATATAAAATATATTAAGAAGTAATGGTTATCAGAAAGTGAAGGGGTGAGGTAATGATATGTTGAGGTATTAAAAATTAGATTGTTGGTAATAAAACATCATGTTATCTGGTTGATTTATAAGTCTGATCTCTTAAACTATGGCAATATTTTAGGTCATTGTTACTTCAATAGAAGGTTCACTGCTTCTTAATTGTTTTCCATGTGTGCTAAGTTATATGTATCTACTGCATCTTTATGATAGAAACATTGCTTAGTTCCTACAGACTTTCCACCTTCACTTATTCCATATATGTAGCCTGGAAGTTGAGACTAATGGCAATATATGTCCCACATCAGTAAATAGTGTACATCAGGCCTTGATTTAGGGCTCAGGTCAAAAGAGGTTTTGGTTTATTGACTATAATTTGTACAAGCGTGAGATATCATTTAGTAGAAGATCACACATCATATTTAACAGCAAATTATCGGAAAAACAGTTAATGGATATAGCTGCAACTACATTTATCAAATCATGGTGAACTGTGACCATAGGCTGTCTATGGTTACAACAATTTAGTAAAAACCCAACAAATAGATTCTGTGCAAAGTAATGAACTCATAAAAGTACTTTAATATTTCTCACTCATCTTTTTTTTTTTCTTTACTACTTTTTCAAAGAACTGAGCATTACTCTTATAGCCCAGTGCATACTGTTGATACCAAAGTTGGTAAACTGGTGAAGAGACGTTCCCTTTTGGGGGGAAATAATTGCCAATCAGTGTCAGTAAACCAGAGGATATTGAGGTTTGCCATTCTAAGAGATTGCTAAGTGCAGGGTGTTAGATCTGCAGAACTATCAAAGGATTGACCTACTTTGGGATCCCAGATATGGGCAGCTTAAGAAAAGTCACATGTATGGAACAACCAAGCATCAACAGTTGAGGCTTAGGTGCAATGAAGAGAAGCAGATATTGATAGCAGAACATCGCAATGTCTCAATTATAGGGAGGGAATGGTACCATGAATGTTTTTTTTCATAAAACAGAAACATTTATCAAATGAGAAAAAGATTAAGAGCAATGAGACTCAGATTTCTCAGAGAAATGGGTTACTTACATTGAAATGTAGAAAACTAGAACAAAAATTGTGGTGTTGGATTGACATCAAAACTGAAACCACGCATAGTTTTTTTTTAACTATATACTTGAAATAAATAAATAAATATGTTCGTAAAGAATTAACAAAATTATATACAAGCAAGCTCATCACAATAGCTACAATAGGAACTAACCCAATAGCCATCATTAAAAAAAATAAAACACACTAAAGAATATTCAAATAGGAGTGGGAGCTATAGTACAGAGGGTAGGGCATTTGCCTTGCAAGGGGCCGACCGGAGTTCAAAACCCAGCAGGTGTAATTCCTGAGTGGAGAGTCAGGAGTAACACCTGACCACTGTGGGTGTGGCCTTAAAAGCAAAAGAATAAAAATAGTATTTGAATATGGGGTATTGGAGAGAGAGTACAGCAGGAGGTCACTTGACTTATGTCTTACCCAGTTTGATCCCCAGCACTGCATATGGTCTCCAGAGAAACTTCAGGGGTGATCACAGTTCCAGGAATAAGCTCTGAGTAAGTCAGGTTTAGTGCCCAAACAAACTAAAGCATACTAATATATGAAATACCAATAAATCACTCACATGCAAAAAATTTGTATGATTTTAAAAGCATATTAGTGAAAGAAAACATATACGAAAGAATGCCAAGTATATGATCGGTTATATAGTTTAGTATCAAGTAAATCCAATCAATGATAATGTGAATCAGAAAAAAAATGATTGCTTTTTAGAAGAGTCAAATATAAAGGTAACACAAGAATTTCAAGAAGTAAAGTTCTTAATTTTAGTCAGTCAGTGTTTGTGCTGTTGTATGCACTTGGCAAAATGCATTCAGTTATGCGCAAACATCATGTACACAATGATGATTATGTGTCCTATTGTAAACAAATTTGGCCTCAAGTTACTGTGAACATTAAAAATTGCTGTGGCAGAAAAACTCAGTCTCTGATTTTCTCATTTCAGTATGTTATGAATATAACAGTCAACAATCTTGTGGATCATTTTGCCTTGTGTTTCTCCTGCTACATTGCCAAAGAAGTCCCTTTATATTCCTCCTCAAAAAGTAAAACAAAAAATAACCCATCTTTTTGCAATGACCTGTGAGCAGATTCTTTCACCTACATAACACTTGGAAAGAGTCTCTGGAATTATGAAAGATGGAACAAAAGAGAATTTTTGGTGAAATGTTTGCAAGCCACTATAAAACAATGTCTCATGTACAGGAAGTATGTTACCAACAATAATTTTTATTTTAGAGAATGGGACTTTCAAAATGTTCTCTATGATTCCCGAAAATGGGATGAAGGGTAGAATACTTTGTTGTTGTTGCTGCATTTTCCAGAAAACACACACCTTATATTGAATAATTCTGTAATTGTTGTGCAATTTCTTTTTCCAGTTGGATAACACTTTTGAGACTGTTTTTCTGGGAGGTCATGAAAAGAAAATTGAAAATATCACATATCTGCTGACATGACATGGAAGGGTTCTTTCGCTTTGCATTTTCTTGTTTACCTCTGAATGAAGGCTAAAAGTTCTTCAAGGACAAAAATGCTTCCTTTGTACTCTCTCCCTTGAATGAATGCCATTTATCCCATAAATTTAGGAAACAGGTCTGACAAAGAAGGGCTGAGGTCAAAGGTAGCTATTTTGTTATTTACGGAACATGCAAGTCTATTGAATATATATATATATATACATATATATATACATGTATATGTGTCAAGTGTCTTGAAAACACTTGTCTTTTATATTTGTTTAATATAATATTATTTTTTCAAGAGGAATAGCTGAAGCAAATGATTCCCTCTCCTCTCCCTCTTCCATCTCAAACAAATAATAGTGTTTGCTATGAAAACTTCTATTGTGTTGGGTTTTGGTATCTAATCCTTCCAATCAGTATGAAGTTTTGCTTCATTCAAGCAGAATTACTTTATGAATACAAAGCTAATAAATTGTAAAGCATATTAATTTTAACATGCATACAGGATATATATATACATATATAAATGTCAGATCTGAAAAAATAGTGAAATTCAAAATAGTATCATTTGGGTAATATATCACTATCAAGTTTATAGAATGGTTCAGAGTCAGGGAGTTGGTGCTAATAATTAATCTTGTAAAAAAATCAAAGTAGAAAAATGATATTACTCTATTAATAAAAAAGTAGTGTTGGTACTAAAACCACATAAAAATTGAAATAGAAGAATTCCATTTAACATAAGAAAGAATATTTTCTAAATCCAATGACATGTTCAAAGTTCTTTTGTTAAAGCAAATCATCAGTCAGATGTCAGATATTATATTGTTTTAGACTTATTACTATAGCAATAAGAGCAGACTGAGGATATCAGTATAAATGATAAGTAAAAAGAACAATGATCTTATTTGAATAAAATTTGACAAAATCTTTGGGAAGGAAAGAAGGAAGGAAGGAAGGAAGGAAGGAAGGAAGGAAGGAAGGAAGGAAGGAAGGAAGGAAGGAAGGAAGGAAGGAAGGGAGGGAGGGAGGGAGGGAGAGATGGAGGGAGGAAGGAAGGGAGGGAGGGAGGAAGGAAGGAAGGAAGGAAGGAAGGAAGGAAGGAAGGAAGGAAGGAAGGAAGGAAGGAAGGAAGGAAGGGAGGGAGGGAGGGAGGGAGAGATGGAGGGAGGAAGGAAGGGAGGGAGAGATGGAGGGAGGAAGGAAGGGAGGGAGGAAGGAATGAAGGAAGGAAGGGAGGAAGGAAAGAAGGGAGGAAGAAAGGAAGGAAGGAAGGAAGGAAGGAAGGAAGGAAGGAAGGAAGGAAGGAAGGAAGGAAGGAAGGAAGGGAGGGAGGGAGGGAGGGAGGGAGGAAGGAAGGAAGGAAGAAAGGAAGGAAGGAAGGAAGGAAGGAAAGAAGGGAGGAAGGGAGGGAGGAAGGAAGGAAGGGAGGGAGGAAGGAAGGAAGGAAGGAAGGGAGGAAGGAAGGAAGGAAGGGAGGGAGGAAGGAAGGAAGGAAGGAAGGAAGTGAGGGAGGGAGGGAGGAAGGAA
The DNA here is from genome assembly GCF_027595985.1 of Sorex araneus. Lineage (NCBI taxonomy): Eukaryota > Metazoa > Chordata > Mammalia > Eulipotyphla > Soricidae > Sorex > Sorex araneus. The sequence goes on from NC_073306.1 coordinate 150,068,575, forward strand.
GGGAGGGAGGGAGGAAGGAAGGAAGGAAGGAAGGAAGGAAGGAAGTGAGGGAGGGAGGGAGGAAGGGAGGAAGGAAGGAAGTGAGGAAGGAAGGAAGGGAGGAAGGGAGGAAGAGAGGAAAGAAGGAAGGAAGGAAGGAAGGAAGGAAGGAAGGAAGGAAGGAAGGGAGGGAGGGAGGGAGGGAGGGAGAGAGGGAGGAAGGAGGAAGGAAGGAAGGAATAAAGGAAGGAAGGAAGGAAGGAAGGAAGGAAGGAAGGAAGGAAGGAAGGAAGGAAGGAAGGAAGGAAGGAAGGGAGGGAGGGAGGGAGGGAGGGAGGGAGGGAGGGAGGGAGGGAGGGAGGGAGGGAGGGAGGGAGGGAGGGAGAAAGAGAGGGCAGGAGGGAGGAAGGGAGGAAAAAGGCGAGGGAGGGTAAGAGGAGGTAAGTAGGACGACCTGGAAAAACATAACAAGGGGCCACAGAAATATTACAGTGGATAGGGCACTTGGCCAACCTAGGTTCAATCCCTGGCACTGTGTATGGCCCCCAAGCACTGCCAGAGTTGTTCCTAACAGATCCAGGAGTAAGCCCTGAGCACTGCTGGGTATGCCTCCTCCTGCCTGTCTCCCTGCCAAAAAAAAAGAAAAGTAAAGATAGGAAAATAAATTAGGTACCAGAATTAATATAACATAAAAGGTTAGTTCCAATATATAAAAGCTTGTTGTTTTATTATAGTAATATTTAGTTAAAAATTATAATAAAATATATGATTTATAACCTAGAGACCAAAAACAACATTAGAAAGAAACAAATCTTTATAAAAACAATGAAAATTGATTTTTATGGACACAAAATAACATTTAAACTCTAGAAGGTAAGTCATTTGTTCCTGGATAAGAATAATTAATATCATATGAATGTCAATCAAATTAAAAATTAACATCAGTGAATTTTTAATTAGGATTCTATTTTAGCTTGATTGCAATTTTAAAATTAATATAGCAATAAATATCCTTGAATTTAAAAAAAGACAATGTAAATTAGTGAGGAAGACATGCTTTTCTATTTCCCAGATATTAGAACTTTGCATAATTCCCTATAATTAAAATGTTATAAGGCCATATTATTATAGGATAACTTAATCAATAAAACAAAAAATGTACAAAATCAAAAAATCAATTAATTTATATACTTAACATATGTGAAATAGCATTTTAATTCCATAAAAGATGTTTTACTAATACATGCTACAGGCATAGTTTATTATACAATGGGATGAAACGCAATATAAAAGGGTGTATTTCAAATGGGTAATGTTTAAATATTGAAAAGTATAAAGTATTAGAAGAGAAATTACAGAATATTTATAAATCTTTTCGTGAAAGAAAACTTCCTAAGCAATCAAAGAAACTCAGACTACACTGAGACCAAATTTGACCAGAATAAATGTATGCATTTTAAAGACATAAAGCTATCCCAATATCTAGAAGACATGTTTATGTGTATGTATATTTACTTCACCTTTATCTATGGCTTTGCTGCTGTTTGATGGTGAAGGAAATTCATGTTTGTGTGACTTTATAAAACAACAGAAATTCTGGACAGAAGTAAGCAAAAATTTGATAAATCTATTAAAAATTGTTCTATTTGTTTTTTAATCTAACTCATTACTCCTCAATGTATGGAATCTGTAATTAACTTTATAGACATGCAGTTTGCAAAGAGCTCTTTAGGAATACAACTGTAGCTAGCATGAAGCAAAATTGTAGAGATAATGATGGCTCAACAAGCCAATGACCAGTGTATATATCCTTACTGCCTTGGCTTTTGTGTCTCCCAACATGTTTGACCATTTTTCTGCTTGTTAGTCCTTTGCTTCTAGGATGAATAAGATCACAAGGAAGATCAAAATTACTTCTGCTTGTCAGCAACAGAAAGGGCAGAATGAAGGCCTCATGGACAAGGATTCAAAGACAACAGGTGGGGGATCAGTGAATATCAATTATCCTTCTCTCTTGCTGTATGAATAGTCAGGAAAATAGGAGCTGGGAATAAGGAAGACCAAGAAAATGCTAGAATGGGATGTCAGTTCAAGAATGTTCTTGTGGAGACATCAGGGAGCTTGTGCAGGAGGGGACATGTTTGCCTTGTATGTGGTGTCTTGTGCCATCATCCTGGTTCAGATCCTTGAGTCCATGTATGGTCTCCCGAGCATTGCCAGGAGCCACTCCTGAGTACAGAGCCAGAAAGACCCCCCTAAGCAGCCTCCTCCCCCACAAATCATTGTCCAACTCTATTTATAGATTCGGATACTTAAGACCTGAGACTATTTACCAATAATGTGTAATTTGTTCATGGAATTTCTGACATTGGGCCCTGCCCTGCCTTGCCCTGCCCAGCTCTGTCCTCCCTTCTTTCCTCGCCTCGCCTCCTCTCCCTCTCCTTCTCTTCCTTTCCCTCCCTCCCCTTACTCCACTCTTCTATCCTCCACTCCCTTCTCCTTTCCTCTTTATCTTCTCTTCTCTCTTTTTTGCAGTACTAAGGGTTGAAGTCAGGGTTCCCTGCAGAGTCTCCCTGGGAAAGGTAGCGTTTCTGCCTTTCAGGAAGTCACCGCATGAAAATGGGTATGTATGTAGATGACAATGACAATCTAGTTTAGAAAACTTCTTCCTCAAAGCTAAATCTGAAATGCTGCCTGCTCTCATAAATTAGAGTTCATTGGAACACAGCCATACCACTTGCTTCTAATTTACCTGATTGGTTTTTGCTACAATGTCAAATTTAGGTGTATGTGACAGGATATGATATGCACAGCTCTTTATACAGACTTTCTAAATTCCTGTTTAAAAACATATTACTTTTCTCAGATTAGTAAAGTGGAAAAGTAAGACTGTCCATATATCTCCAATCCAATACTGTGAAATTACTTACAGTTATTTTATAACACATCAATGTCCCTACACAATGAAATATCAGGAAAAATGTTAGAAAAAAATGAAGTCATGAAATTTGCTTACAAATAGATGCCATGGAAAGTATCATAATGAGTGAAATGAGTCAGAAGGAGAGGGACAGATATAGAATGACTGCACTCATTTGTGGGATATAAAAAATATATCCAAGGCCAGGAAAAACAGAGGCCAGGAGGACTGGTCAATGGTTGGAAGGTTGCCACTAGTGTGTCGGAGGATGTGGAGGGCTGGGGCAAAGGGCAGTTAGGATAGAGAAGGGACCAGTATGACAATAATAGTTAGAAATGATCCCTTTGGACAAGAACTGAGTGTTGAAGGTAGGTAATGGGACTTACATGATAATCTTTCAGCATCTGTATTTCAAATCATAATGCCCCAATGAAGAGAAGAGAGAGAGAGAGAGAGAGAGAGAGAGAGAGAGAGAGAGAGACAGAAAGAGAGACAGAGAGACAGAAACAGAGACAGAGAAAAAAAGTGCCTGCCACAGAGGCAGGTGGGGGGTGGGGACTGTGGGAGGGAAAATGGGGACTTTGATAGTAGGAAATGTAAACTGATAAAGGGATGAGTGTTGGAACATTATATAACTGAACCTCAATCATGAACAACCTTATAATTAGCTGTGTGTCTCACCATGATTCAATACAAAACATTTTTAAAAAACAAACTAATAAAAATGTGAAAGTGCAAAAAATCCCAAAACTCATTGTTATCCAACATCTTCTAAAAGTTGTAATACAATGGCAAGACCAGACAATATATATTTAATACCTTTCTAAAATGATACAGCTTGGGACTGGAGCAATAGCACAGCGGGTAGGGCGTTTGCCTTGCAAGTGGCCAACCCGGGTTCGATTCCCAGCATCCCATGTGGTCCCTTGAGCACCGCCAGGGGTAATTCCTGAGTGCAGAGCCAGGAGTAACCCCTGTGCATTGCCAGGTGTGACCCAAAAAAAGCAAAAAAAAGATACAACTTAAGAATACCAGTGCACAATTGAGATAAAGAATCTTTTAGAGAATGTACCATCTTGACTAAGACCTCATGCATGAATAGCATGTACCAGGCATAGGTAAAGGAAGTGTTTTATAGAGAGAAGAGCATGTGCAAAGATCCAGGGCAGAAAAAATCTGTCCCCTAACTGTAACTCTAGTGCAACCCTGGAGGCAATCAGTTCTACATGGGGTAAACAAGCACAGAGGAAATGAAATCAGAACCACAGCAGGGACAAGTCATGAAAGTTCTCATGTATCCTGCTAAAAAATATTTGGAGCTTATCTGAAAGAAAATATGGCAGGCAATGTGTTAACTGAAGGGTCTGGGGGTGGGCGAGAGAGTGGGGAGGCGGGGAATAGGACTCACGCCCCATTAGATCACACAAAGCAGGTACCTGCAGATCTGCAAGGTCTGCTGATGGGACTTGACAAACCTGGGACAGAAGATGTGTGGTGGGAGAAGGGTCGGGCGCAGTGACAGTGCCAGAATTGGAGCCATAGGTCAGGGATCAGTGAGGAGGCTAGAATCCGGGCCCTTAAGAGCTTTCAGGACAGCCAGAGTGAAGGAAGATTTAGAAGAGGTTGGACCCTGACTCGGATGGGCTGCTTACACAACAGCTGCTTACAAAGGCTTCCCCAAATCATTACTGTCCCAGCTCTCCTCGGCACTCTGATTGCTTTCCAGCATCTCCTAAAGATTGCAATGCAAGGGCAAAACCAGGCATTATAAATTTTAAACCTTCCTAAACTGATGCAATTTAAGAATACAACTTAAGAGTACCAGTGTCTAACCAGGACTCAGACAAATCTTTTAAAGAAAGTAACACATTGACTAAGAACTCACGCATGAACAGCATAGACCAGGCCTAGGTAGCGGCTATGCCCCTCCCCGCCTCCACTGGAAGCTGCTTAGGGAATTCATACCCTCCCACCAGTTTCCCCATCTCTCTGCTGGGCCCTGCTAAGTCCTTTGCACATAAAAGAGAACCGACTAAATACCAAATCACTGCTGCTCAGGAGGCCGGTCACCTGCAATAACCGTTTCCAGGTGAGCACACTTGGAGTGACTGTAAACCTTAGTCAGACAGCAGGGCAGAAGGCCGGGACTCGAGCCACACACCCACAGTAGCAACACCCCAACACTGACCCCAGAGAGGTGTAGCTAAAGGTGTTGACACAGTTGACACAGGACGGTGTGAACTCCTAGCTTATAAGCCAGGTGTGAACTCCTAGCTTATAAGACAATGCTTTCGCTGGGAACAATTTAGCGACTGTTCCCACCAAGGGTGAATTTCAAGAGAAAGGCTCTTAACAGAATGGTTGGTGGTTCGTGCCCACCTGGGATGCCAGCTATGGGGTTTTCCTTTTAATTTTTTAAAAAAAATTTATAAATTAATACTGTAGCATTTTCCCACTGTAGTCCTGTTGTTCATCAATTTGCTCTAGTGAGCACCAGTAACGTCTCCATTGTGAGACTTGTTGTTACTGTTTTTGGCATATTGAATATGCCACCGGGAGCTTGCTGGGCTCTCCGAGAGGGACGGAGGAACTGAACCCGGGTCGGCCACGTGCAAGGCAAATGCCCTACCCGCTATACTATATTTGGTTACATTTAATATTCAAACACCAGTAACCCACCACCATTACACCTTCCCGCCACCATATTTCAGATGTTTCCATCCCGAACACCAATCCCTGTTTGAAAGCAGAACTGAAACAATATATTTTGTATTGTTTGTTATGAAAAATTGCTGAAAATGCTACAGAAAGGTATCCTTAGAGGAAAGTGTGTGAAGATTGTTGTATCTTGACTAGGGGCCATTAAACCCTTCTATACGAGATCACTCACCTGTTGTTAAAGGATGAGACTTGTGTGCTTATATACATATATATGCATATATATATATATATATATATATATATATATATATATAGGGGGAGGGTGTGTGGTATGAAGTGTCTCAGCCGTGTGGTCCAGGAATAGGTTGACCCCTAGGTGAGACTCCATGTGGAGAACAGCCATGAGTAGGGCAGCCGTCGAGTTCTAGACGTTTTTCGTTTCCAGGGCTGGGACCTTGGGGCGGGGAGCACTCTCACCCGCCCTCCTCTGGAGCACCCCGAGTGAAACAGCCTGGCGTGGGGTCCGGCGGCGGCGGCATGGTTATCCCAGCTGTGAGTTTTAAGAGAAAGGCATGGGGGCATGCGGGACTTGAGTGTTCTGTGTCTCGGGAGCACTATTCTGGGAGTAACTGAATAAACCTAAGCTCCCTGCGGAGGAGCAAGGACAACCCACTGTTATCCAAACTCCAAGCACCCCCCATCCCTCTTTTCTTTTCTTTTCTTTTCTTTTCTTTTCTTTTCTTTTCTTTTCTTTTCTTTTCTTTTCTTTTCTGTGCTTACTCATATTTTCTGATCATTCACTTTTGTTCTGCAGCAAGAACGGAGCTGAAGTCCTTGTCCTATAGAACATTTCGTAGGTGAGCAACATTCCCTACATTTCCGGTATGAGTAACCATTCTAACCAGGCAGTGTTTGAATAAGACCTCGCTCCTCTTATAAACTCTAATCACCTGGGGCTGAGGCCTGCACGTAGATAGCAGAATTATTGCTATTTTTAAAGAAGGGAGCTGGATTTCTCGTGTGTGTGTGTGTGTGTGTGTGTGTGTGTGTGTATCTTAAGACACTCTCAACTTCAGATAGCTTGACGGGACCCAAACACGCCTTCCTCCTGCCGTGCTCACCCAGCGGCCGCTTAATTTAGAGTGATTCAAAAGGCAGGGGGCCTGATAATGCAGAGCTCATGCTGTTAGGAGCCACCACGCTGCTCAGAGACATATGTAGCTGCAGAAGGCTGAACAGATCACAGTAGCTGAAGGCGCTGAAAGATGAAAGGGCCCGCATAGCTGATCAGGACCCCAAGACAGGCCAGACGCAGGCACACACAGGTTTTTCACTACTACTGCCTTTTCTTCTTTTTCTTTCTTTCTTTCTTTCTTTCTTTCTTTCTTTCTTTCTTTCTTTCTTTCTTTCTTTCTTTCTTTCTTTCTTTCTTTCTTTCTTTCTTTCTTTCTTTCTTTCTTTCTTTCTTTCTTTCTTTCTTTCTTTCTTTCTTTCTTTCTTTCTTTCTTTCTTTCCCTTCCTTCCTTCCTTCCTTCCTTCTTTCTTTCTTTCTTTCTTTCTTTCTTTCTTTCTTTCTTTCTTTCTTTCTTTCTTTCTTTCTTTCTTTCTTTCTTTCTTTCTTTCTTTCTTTCTTTCTTTCTTTTCTTCTCCTACTCCTTCTTTAAAAAAATGTGTTCTCTCATCCTTTCGAATTTTTTTAAAGATTATAATTTCTTGGTGAAATGCAGGTGAACTTTGGGTAAGGAAATAACACGTGACATGGAATAGTGTGTAGATTCAAACCTCCTGGATGGAGTTATCACTTTCCTCCATGTGTGAGACATGAAGCCAACATATTCTGCTCTCTATTATTTCAACAAAGAAAATGATCAAAAAAGTGCTCATAAAAATAGAAGTCTTACATGTACCCTGATTTAAAAAGAAAAATTAACATGCTACATCAACAGGAGTTGAGGTACAAAGCCCGATTCCAAACAGTTATGAAACTGGAAGACTTGAAGTCATGCAGTCTAGCCCAAAATCTTATATGGTAAAGACACACCTTAGCTATGAGTTCATTCTATATTTCATAAATACTATTATGATTTAAAATCATTAAGTTTTAAGACTATTTTACCTTAGAACATTTCATGAAAAACATCCTTTTTGCTGCATTGCTTTCAAAGACAAGTGCATATTTATTAAAATAAATCCTCTTAAGGGACTGGAGCAATAGTACAGTGGGGAGGGCATATGCCTTGCAAGTGGCCAACCCAGATCAATCCCTGGCACTCCATATGGACTCCTGATCATGCCAGGAGTAATTCCTTAGCACAAAGTCAGGAGTAATCCTAAGTACCACCAGATGTGACCCCCAAACAAAGCAAAACCATATAAATAAAATCCTCTTGAAAATAGTTAAGTTATTAGCACAAAATCACTAATTTTTCACCATTAGTCGGTAGCACTCTTAAATCGGGGTCTGTACTCTGGGTTTGTGTACCTGTGCCTCCATTTATTAGTGTACACAGACTTCTGTAAACTGGAGTTCTGCTTCATGACTCTTCTCTGTAGAGTGCATCTAACAGAAGACATGCCAGTCCAATATACAAAATGACCTTAAATCATTACTGCCATAGGCAGGCATTCACAATCTCCAAAAGTCTCTAAAACTCTAAGAAAATATAGAGAGCTTTCCTCATTCAAAATCCTTCATTGTACCTCCAAAGAGAAGTTACCTTTCTTCAGCTCATGTACCCTTCTCACAAGTACAAATCAAATAACATAAAGGCCGTGCTGGTATTGGGCACTTTTGGTGGTGGTGCAGAAGGACAATAAAACCTTAAATGCTACCAATATTATAACCATGTTATCTAATCCCCAAGGTGCTTGTCCCTTACTCCATCCTGACCCCAGTAAAGGCCTATTACCCCTGCCTATCCCAGCCCCTTTGGGATAGGGGCTGTGGGATGCTTGGTCTCCTCAGTTGGGGTGAAAGAAGAACAGCACACCCCCACAAATTCCTGCAATTCTGTTCCACTTGCCCCCTCAGGCTGCATCCTCTCAGTGAGATCTAGTTATACAGCAAAAGAGATAGGACAGAGCATAAAACCAAGTGAAATCCTAAAAAAATAATAATAAAAAATAAAAAGCAATACAAATTTGACTTCTTTGTGTTCTTTTCCCTGTATGCTGATCAACATAGTCAGCTGTCCATAGTTGGAAGCCTGTCTCATGAGCTGGGGAGGAAGGCAGCTGGGATAGAGAAGGGATCACTAAGTCAATGATGGTTGGAGGGATTGCTCCGGATGGGAGATGTGTGCTGAAAGTCGATAAAGGACCAAATGTAATAGTCTCTCAGTATCATACTGTAAACCATAATGCCCCAAAGTAGACAGACAGTATGGGGGAAATTGTTTGCCATGGAGTCAGGGGGAGAGTTGGAAAAGGGGTGGTATACTGGGGACATTAGTTGTGGAGAATGTGCACTGGTGGAGGAATGGATGTTCAATCATTGCACAACTGAAACTCAAACATGAAAGCTTTGTAACGTATTCACGGTGGTTCAATGAATAAAAAAAATAAAAAATCAAAACAAACAAACGAAAAGCCATAATCAGCTGAACAATCAGTGTTGTCAATATAAGAGGGATTGAAAAGATATAATATATAAATAAAGAACTATTTATCCCTGGTGTGTGAGAGTATGCATTGACCTACAGTTAACTGCTCTGAAAATATTACTCAGAAAGTTATTTTGATAGGGAAAATATAATAATAAAATATACAAAATTAAAATGTACAAAAATAAATAATACAATATAATAAATTATACATTCATATATATTTTATTACAGTATATTCTTACAATTGTATTTGATTATGACCTATTGCTGTTAATTTCTGTTTTTAAAAAATTAAATCTGACCATAGTTATGTGTACATAGGAATGAAGCATTGTATGTAGGAGCCAGTAGTATTTGTGATTTAATTTACTCACCAAAGTCTGGAGAAGAACCTCCTGTGGATAGGGGACACTACTGTATATAAATGTTATATAAGTGTATGTGAATTTATTTATATATGTGCAAATGTTTTATGCTTATACAATTTAAATTAAATCATTTGTAAGGGAGAAACAAGATGTACTTGTTGCAAACATTTGATGATTTTAAAAGAAGCACATTATTTTCTGTAATATTTGGCATCATGTTATATCACATAACCACACTGAACACCCCATTGGTTGCAATAATTCCGTTTTCACAGCATTTTTCCATCCCCGGGAGTGGAGGGAGGGCGTTCTTGGGTTGGTCGAGCACGAGGACCATTTCTGTATGAGATGAGAGGCAGCTCCAGCAGAAGGGAACAAGCCTTTCCCCAGCTGGATGGACGCCTCCGCCCTTGGCCGGCCGTCAGGAGAAAAGCCGGGGCTGTCTAATTGAGAAATTGCATGTCAGCAAAGGATTACATAAAGCCAGTGGGACATATTTTTATTCTGCTACTCACTTTTAGCTACTTCTCTTCGTTTTCCAAGAACAGACTTTCCTCTGGCTTTGAAAGATGCTAATGGACCATTATTAGTCCAGGAAAGGAGGGAAAAATTGCCCTAGAGAATTCTAATGACTTGACTGCTGTGGTGACATCAAACCAGACCATTTAAGAATAATGGGGTTGAAGTTCCCATAGAGAGTAGGATCGGGCAGATAAATAGCACAAGGAAATCCCACGACACATAAAACAGAAAAGGAAGACGAGCTTTGGAACTTCTTGGGTTGCTGAACAGAAGTGTTATGGGAGTCATCCCAAACATATTCTGACATCTGAGATTGTAAGATAGAAATTAAATATTTAAGGCTGACATCAGCAATTTCCTCATGCTGTTCTTCCATTGGGTTTAGGAAGAAGAAGACTTCAAAGCAACAAACAAGAGAAATGTAAAAAACCAAAGCAAGAAATAGTCATTCTTCTCCTAGAAATCGAATGCCTTTGTTCTCCTATTTATACCCATTTTTTTTCAGTCCTTAAGACTTCTAGAAAAGAAATATTATACATAGCTGACTGGGTTTTTAATTTCAACAAAACAACAACAAAAAATAGGTTGTGTGATGTCTAAAAAGTAATTATTTGTGTTCCATTAGAGACACTCTATTTGGAATGGTGAGGAGTTTCTTTGATTTACCATATATGTTAAGAGCAAAAACAGAGTGAGTGTTGGTGCCAATTTAAGGATATTTTATTTATGTGAATTCTAAGATGGGAAGGAGGTATTAGCCAGTGTCTTTGCTGATCTGGGAAGAAACATCATGAAAACTTCAGAATCAACCATGTACAGAATCAACCAGGTACAACCAATAGAACAAGTGCAACAGGGAAGCACTGGGATGGAAGAGGAAAAGAAAGATAGAAATGGAAAGGAAGAGGAAGAGAGAGAGTGAGAGGGATGGAAGAGGAAAAGAAAGATAGAAATGGAAAGGAAGAGGAAGAGAGAGAGTGAAAGAGAAATAAAGAAAAGGACAGTTAAACAAACAGCTTTGGAATCAGACAGGCAGAGGTGGGCTTCTATATAGTACAATATGCCTTCTCTGTGTTTAGCTTTGACAGACAGGTTGAGAACTCTATGAGGTTTAGAGTTCCAAAAACTATCAGTGGGAATCTGAGATAGGTGATGTTTATGTTTTATAATGTAGGTTGAGTTTACAAAGTATCTCTAAGGTGTAGTTCCATTTTTAAAAAATCTTTGAAATGCAGAAAATTTATGTGGATACAAATGATCACACTTACATAAAATTTGGCACATAGTAATAATATAGACGTTCAATATATTTCAAGGATTTCTCCTGGCTTGCCCTCAGGAATTCCCCCTGGAAGTGCTCAGGGGACTATATAGGATGCTGGAGATGGAATCAGGTTGGCTGTGTGTAATGCAAGCACCCTACTCACTGAATACTATTGCTCTGTTCTGAATATGTTTGACTCTGAAGTTCAAGTTCTCAACACCTGTGGATCTTCAGTTTAATCCCTAGACACAAATTTTCATTTTTACCACTACAAGTTTTTCATTGTTATCAGTTTATATATAAGTATATATGGTAGAAAAACAGGTATACTAATTGGGAAATGCTTGATTTTATCTTGTAATTCTCTTTTAATTTTCCTTAGTCTAGTCGCCATACTGACCATCTCTTCTGATAATTGATTTCATCTTAAATAATAACAAAAATAAATATAAAAGCTCCTGGGGGGGGTGGAGTCATAGTACAGTGGGAAGGGCTGATGGGATTTGATCCCTGGCATCTCATATGGTTCCCTGACTACATCTAGGAGTGATTTTTGAGCTCAGAGTCAGGAGTAGCCTCTGAGCATCGCTGGGTGTGACCCAAAAAGTCAAAGGAAAAAAATGCTCCTGGGTTTTCAAAACTTATATTTAATATTTTATTTGTTACAAGAGTCCATAAGTGACCATGAATAACCTGGAAATATGGGCGGGATTCATGGTGTTTGCACTTGATTCATACATGTAAATGTCACTTCTTTAGTTTTAAAAAAGAAATGATCTCTTAGAGAAAGAACTACTATATCCTCCAAATCCCACTTGCCCCCTGAATATTTTAAACAAGGTGCATCTCTGGGTAAAATGGATGGATTCAACCCTGTTGTTCATCACTGGACTTGGTATACACTCTTCCTTGGTATTGGTTTTTGAAAACATGCAAGAGGTGTTTCAGATGAATGTCTCATGGTTCAGGAAGTGACTTTCAGACACTCTGAGATCCTCCTAGTTTACTCCAGTGGGAATATAAAAGCCAAAGGAGAAGATGCATGTGAGTGATGATATCCACTGCCAAGTACTTTAACAAAGATGTTCTTGCATCTTTCATCTCTTAGATTCTGTTATTCATTATCTTGGTTATACCTGTCTTAAGAACATCATTCTTTCACCCAGTGTCAGGACCATAAGCCTCCTTATTAACTCTAGGAGAATGCTTGACAGTGTTACAGTGGAGAAAATAGTCAGGAGATGTTGGTTCCCTGTGCTGTGCCTATGTTGTCACTTGTCTTGGAGTAGGTCACAGTCTGGATTCCTGGAAATTTCAAAAAGACATCAGCTAATGCAGAAGCAAATGCAGATGGGAGTGGGAGTCAAGGTTGAATTCTCAGAAAGGTAGACTTTCCTTAGTGTTGGCAGGAAACAGAAGGAAGTGGGAGTAGTATTCTGTGTGTCAGCTTCCAAGCATGTCTGAAACTCAGGGGTCTCTTACCCTTGCCACAAAGTATTCCTTTGTTCTGAGTGCTAGAGTAATACCATCCAGAGTTCCTTCCCCCTTCTTTCTCGAACCTCCTTAATATTCCTCTTTCCCGTTACTCTGGACACCCTATGGTTACACAAACAAAATAAAGTATCAACATTCTAGCCATGATCCAGGCATCTCTCTAGAAAATAAAAGCTAATAATTATCCATCTTCCACTTCTTCCTTTTACTTGTTTGAAATATCTTACAAGTGGAAAAGAATAAATGAATAACCCAAAATACAAGTTATTAACCTCTCTCCAGCCCAGAAAAAGACAACCAGATCTCATATTTCTGTTGGTGATCCCAGGGGCTGGTGTGTGAGAGGCATAAAGGGGTCCCCCATATGAAGGACAAGCAAATTGAGGAATCAGAAGGAAGCAGCAAGGAGGGAAAGCAGAGTGAAAAGATAGCTTCACTCTTTCCTGCTCATGGTCTATTAAGAAAGTATGACAAATGGGTTTTAATAAAGGACTGAAAACCTTTTGTTTTAAGTCTATAATAACATTTTATCTCTCTCACGGGTATACTGATTCCAGTTTATAATTATCTTCAGTGGACACCATTAATGAGTCTATTTCTTGCCATATTTCTCTTCTCCAACTCCCTTTCTCCCAGAGCTGTCCATTCATGGTTTTCTGCTGCTGTAGTTTCAATACTGGATTCTGTTCTTCTCCCACCACAATATTTACACATACATAGTAGTCATTATGTCTGCATCATGCCACCCCCACTTAGGATATTGTATCTGTGACCCTCTTAAATAAATTGGAGTACTATATGGTCTTCAGTTGAGAAACACAGGGATATTTCAGGTTGTCTAAATGTATTACAGACTATAGAAGGTTATAGCATCTAGGCTAGTGGAATTCCTTGGTGTCATATTTACACATTTAAGTCACATTTTTCTGTAATCATATCTTTCTGTTATATAGCCCAATGTTAGGTGATGCCATAACAAAATGCCACAAGTTGGGAGGCTTAAACAATAGCACTTTATGACAGGTCTGCAGATTGTGAATTTCAAGATCAATATGATTATATTTCTGGCTGGAGACTTTTCTTTGTGTACTCATGTGATCTCTTGGGTGTGTACATGTGGAAAGAGATGGAGCTCTGTAGTGTCTCTTCTTTTTTTTTTAATTCTTTTATTGATTCACCATGTGAGTGTCTCTTCTTATTGGAACACTTATCAGGGATCACTTTAAAAAAACCCACTGGACAATAATGATTTCATTAGATGTCTTATCTCCATAGAAAGTCACTGGGTGTTAGGGCTTTAACGTATGAACCAATATCACTTAACAATTGGGCTCCATACAAAAAGACATGATTACAGGACAACATGACCTAATGGTGTAAATATGACAGTGTGTAATCCCACTAGCCTTGATGCTGTCACCTTCTATAGTCTGTCACACATCTAGACAATATGATATAGGCAGTGTTTCTCAGCTGGAGACCATATGGTACTACAGCTTATTCCAAGGGTTCACAGGTAAAATATCATAAATAGGGGGTAACATAAGATTAAAGAGTGGAGTAGCAGGACAGGAAAGGGGTCACAGAAAGGAAAAGAGGTTGGAAGGGGACCTTGGTTGGAAAATCATTGAGATACACTGATGCAGCCTGTTAAGACTGCAGTCATGCACACAGTTAATCATTATAGCATGTACAATGGTTGGTAACAGCAGGGAAATGGTTTCAGGCCCGAGCAGATACCTAAAGTGTCAAGATTTAAGTCACTGACAATTGGGTCCATGTCCATGATTTCTGTATCTAGGTAATCTACTAACCATTCAACCAATTAATGTTTATCTTTGACTGAATCTTAAAATGCAGAACTGAAGTTTATGTAGTTAGTGAACAATACTTGTTGAACAAAAACAACAATTAGTGAATTTTCACAGTTCAAACTGGTTCCACTCATGAGTGTACTGCATGTACACATTTCTCTTTGTACTTTGTGTGATTTTTGTTTTATGTGTATGTATATGTTTACACATATTCGAGACTCATTGTGAGTTTCTCTTTTGTCTTATTAACAGATGAATCAATAAGTGTGTAGATAGATACTTAGGAAACTTCACAAGTACAGATAAAAGTATAGAGTATTTACAATGGCTATTAGTAACACATTTTCCTTATCTTTATTTTTAAATTGTTTATCAAATCTGTATGACAAGCCTCTATGATGTAGCTATGGCATACCTACAAAGCCATTTTTACTAAAAGTAAAAAATTTACTAGTTCCCTGAAGCTGACTGTGAGTCACTTCTGTTTTTCCTGTAGGTAGCTGAGGAATAGTTGATAATTACAGCAACTGTTCCTCTGCAATATTGTCATTTTATTTCCAGTTAGACAAAAATTGAAAGTGTTGATTACTGCACTTTTCCTCTGAAAATTTTCCATTTCTTCCTTTTTCATTGGTCTCAGAGCTCACATCACTGTCATTACGTGGTACTAATGGTTTAGCATCTATATCCCTCTTGTGAAGAGTGTTGCATGAGGGTAGGATCCTGCCCCTCATTTATTCTGGAATTCCTCTAGAACTAGAAGAGATCGTGGCATAAAGTAGAGACTGAGTGAATATTTATGAGGGAATAAATGGAAGAAGTAAACAAAGTAAACTATTGCATAGCTAATAATAACTAATATACATTTGATGTTCTGGATAAATTTCAAATTCAGTACTTCTAATTGCCATATCCATATGAAAGATTTTGTGGGTGGAGAAAGAAGTCTGTGGATGAAAAAGAGTTTAAATAAAGAAAGAGTTTGAAGAAAGATTTTGAAGAAAAAATATGAAGAAAGGGTTTGTGGACAGAGAAGTCTGTTTATTTGTGGAATGAAGAACAGTTTGTTTGTGGAAAGAAAAAAGAAGTTAAGGATTAGAATAAATAACTGTCATGAGAGGGACATGGTAGAGAGCTCCATTGGACTTCAGAGGGTTCCATATTCCACTAGATCCTTTTCTATGTTTTTACACACCCTTACTTTGACCTTTGTACTGATGCTTTACTGTAATTTGCATCACAAATCCTCAGCCTTCTCTGCCCACTTTCTCTTCCTACATGGGCTAGAAACTTTTTTCTTTGACTTTGTCTTTACCTGGACACTTCTCCCTGCTCCAACTCACCCTGTTAGCCTGTCTGAGTGCCTCTAGCCCTCAACCATCCAGTTTCCTGTTATTTCCCATTGGTTCCTCTGATATTGTTCACTTACCATCCAGAGTGGCTTCCTACAACTTCCTACACTGCCTTCATATTATAAAAGATATGATTCCCAGTCAAGACTCCAAATCACTGAGTTAATAAATACATAGCTTAAAAAGGGCAGTCATTACAATGATGTACTCAGGCACATCTCTATGTCATAAACATTTTTAGCTGAACTTTGTTCTCCAGTCTTTTGGCATAAAACCAAGTTCTGTTCTCTTTGGATATGATTATAGTGATTGCTGTTCTTTTAAAGTCTATCTTGGAATGAAATACATTAGGTTCCTATTTAATTCAAGTAGTGTGAGGTCTTAGACACGTGTGAATTAATTTGAGGACAGATCATCATACGTTTTTGCTATTTTTCCTTCAAATTTTGGGTAAATTTCCTCACACCACACAGTAAGAGTGTTTTCAATCAAATTTAATATGACTTCTACTAGATTTTCAGTCAACAATTTTCTTTTTGCATCTGTGTGTTCTTTATTAGAAAACATTTATTAAATAGTAATTAATACAAAAGTAAAACTTTCATAAGAAGTTTAGGGAACTGTCATCTAGAACACCTCAAACACTTGTGATTTGCCTAGCTCCATTCTGGGATCATTCATGTATCAATTTTCTATGCATAATTCTTTTCTTTTGCTTTATGGGATATTCTCATCTAGAAGAATCTAGGTTCTATCTTGAAAACTTTATTCTCTCTTTCCCACTCCCTCTTAAATTTCTGAACTGAAACTATTTTACTTAAAATAAACTTACTTAAAATCACTTATAATAAAACATGATTCAAGGAATTGAAGCAAAAAAATGCACTAGTCAGTTCTCTAATTGCTCCAAATTAATATTTCATGACTGGTTGATACCATTAGGAATTGAAACTTCATTTAAAAGTTTCCAGTATACTGAATTTTGTCTGCCTTGTCATATCTCCTTCCAAATATTGTTCCTAAGCGTTGCCATTGGTCCTTCTATCTGATTGCTGTACTGTCAATATATCAACCTTCTTGACCTGCTTTTCTAGGGAGTCTGTACTCCCTAGAGTGCAGATAAACCAATATAGCACATCACTACTATCTTTTCAGACTGCAGGCTTTGATTTTCTAGACATTTCAGAGCAGTCTCTGTTTCAAACAGAATTCCATCTCAAATGCACCAGGAATGCTCTGCACTGATACTGCTCATAGCTCCACTCAACTTGGAAAAAAGTATGCATTTTAATAAACGCAGAACTCATTTTCCTGCCCCCATCCAATCAGGCAATTATAGCACTGGGCCAGAATTTTCTCCCACATTTTGTACATAAAACATAATTCTGCCACCAGCTGCTCAGCAACATTTTGTTGTCTCCTCAACAGACAACAAAATGACAAAACAGATCAGCAGAGGGTGATCTGCCAGCATCACCAATGAGATGCAACCCCCTCCAACCAGCCTGTCATTAGGAAACCGTTTTGCTGTTTCTAAAATAAACCCACTGAAATCAGTGCCATCTCGCATCTGTTCTTCCACCTAGGCAAGAGCTGATTGCCTGCCGCACAGGTGCTGAGCTGTGTGGAAAGACACCAGGGGAGAGAAGCGAGGAACCGAATCAGTGGGAAGGGCTCATCTCCAGGGTTAGAAAGCAGCGTTGGATGTTTGGAGCACTCACACTACTAAAAGTTAGGAGAGTTTGAGAACACTTGTGCCTGGCCTGAGAACTTATCTTGGATCCTTATCTTTTTGTTCTAACGCTATCCGTTTTTCTTTTGACATGATGAATCCACCCAAACATCCAATCTTCTACATGGCCACTCTCCTTAATATTCATTCAACTCCCACTAATGGTAAGATTATTTCAGGTGGGAATTGAGGCTGGAGAAGATATTTTTTAATCCCAAACTGACAGCATCTGCATGGGGGTGGCATAACAGTAGGGATGTGAATATCACTGTCCTCTCCCTTCACAGATAGGGACTTCAGATAAAAGAGAGCAAGGTGGTCAAATCCATTGAGCTAGTTGAGAGCAAGCCTTGGGCAAGCTATCTGTTGCACCTTAACAAGAACACATTTGGGAGAGGGGGAAAAAATACCTCACTGGAGGTGATGCCCCTCTACGAGAGAGATTGAAAATGGGAGGCTTGAGTGAGTTGAGGAGATATTATAGGGGGTAGGAAGTTTGCCTTGCATTGGATTGACCCAGATTCAATGCTCAAATCTCATATGGTTCCCAAGTCTGCCAGGAGTTATCTTTAAGTAGAATTAAGTAGTAAGCCCTGAGCACTGCTGGGTGTGGCAGGAGAAAAAGAAAGAATGGAAAGAAGGAAGAAAGGAAGGAAGGAAGGAAGGAAGGAAGGAAGGAAGGAAGGAAGGAAGGAAGGAAGGAAGGAAGGAAGGAAGGAAGGAAGGAAGGAAGGAAGGGAGGGAGGGAGGGAGGGAGAGAGAAAGGGAGGGAGGGAAGGATGGAGGGAGGGAGGAAAGAGAGACATTGAGGCACTAAGGTTTAGAGGAAAAACCCCTGTGTTATTTCCAAAGCTCAAATAAATGTACTATAGGACCACAGACCTTGTTGAATAAGAATTTGTAGGGGAACTGTCTGGAAGAGAGAGTCGCAGGCAGGATGACTTATGTCTAAGCATACTCAAACTCATGAATGTCCACAGCATTCCTTCCTCTGCCCACCTGACACATAAGAAAGCTAAAACTGAAAATCAATTGTGTAATTTTTAAAGGTTTTATCATTTAAAGCAAAACCCTAAGGAATTCAATCTTTCTCTATAATGCTGAGATTCAACCAGAATATACACATAAGAAATATTTTATAGGTTACTTGATCATTATTATATCATATGACTAGCTTTGTTTTATAGACTGTATGTAGATATATGCAAAATGCCATGTTTTTAAGACTCTGTTGCATTTTTCTCACTGCCAAATCCTGCTGGGGTGAAAATGGCTGTGTTCTTTTCTCATTGTCTTGGCTTCAGGTCCTACAGAAAGAGTCCTTTACAGGGGTCGGTATATGTCTTCAAAGCAATGGAGATTCGGCAAATACGCTCTCTAAACTGGAACCCACACTAATATCACCGATTGTCTCCCAAGATGGTCAGGCACACCAGACAGAAAGCATGGCCTGCAGGGTCTGTAGGATTGCTGAAGCATCAGTGCAGTGTCTGCGCCCAACACCCTCACAGGGGAAGTGGCAAGACTCTGTGCAGATGGCACCACAGGAGGATCCAGGCAAGTAGAACTCAGCTTTCAGAGTTCGTGGCCAGAGCCAGAAATCTCTGAACTGTTGGAAAATCTAAAGCTGACTATCACATAGCAGTTTCCGGATGGTTTCCATGGAAATCCATTACGACTCATCAGCATCCATACTGATCCTCATGGATTCCAATCTGCATGAGTAAACTTAGTGGTCATTTGCTTTGGCACACTCGGCCAGCAATCTTTCGGTCAACAGCACTGTAGCAGGACGTATGCGCAGCAAGAACTCTGAACACAGCTGTCAGCGTTCAAGGTTTTTGAGTAACAACAGACAAGATGTTCTGACATGAGCTCTTAAAATATAGAAGTACTTTTTCAAATCTCTTGCAGACTGGTACAGGGTGAGCTGCTGTGGATTAGTGAGGAAAAATCCCAGGTGGAATTATACTTTTAGGGTCGCTTTTGGTAACCAAATGTCATGTAAGAATACGTATTAGATCTTTCCAGCATAAAGGAACCTTTCTTAACTATCTCTGTGCGGTAGGAAGGTCGACAGAGAGGGAACATAAGTTAGCATAACTTCAAAAGTGCAAAACAGTATGTAAGAAGAGACTATTGTTGATAGAACAGAGTAAACTACAGGGAAATTATTGTCTAGGAATTCAGAAGGTTTTTCCACTCTGAACTTGTTTGCACAATAACTCCCTGACCATTTAGGGACTGAAAGATTCTAGGATTTCCAACAATTTGAGTTCTAAATTAGATGCGTCTCTCTGATGGATAAGAGAAAGAAAAATAAGAAACATTCCATATATATGACTCAGTTAATATTCTCAACTTTATGTCATAGAGAGACTATCATTTCCTTATATGGATATTAAAAAATCACATTTTAATATGGTCTCAGTGACTTAGATATTCTTAGATGTAAAATAAATGATATACATTTACAGATGTATTGCTGAGGGGGAAGACGGGCATATCAGTGGATGAATAGACAGGTAGTAAGGCCAATGGATTGTAAGTGCTACTTTTTATTTGGGTCAAAATTTCCTACAGTGAGTCAAACCTTTGTCAACTACCTTAAAGGGGGAATAAATAAATAAATAAATAAACAAATAAATAAATAAACATCAAGAGCCGTTTCAAAACAAATCTTGGGTTTCTTTACAATCTTTAGAAATATATTGACTGTCAAATTCATAGCTAAATTGTCCTGTTATGTGGAAGAGTGTGACAATATAGACATTGAAATGAAACTATTTATTTCTGTGCATTGCAAGTGACCATATAACTCACAAGTAATATTGAAGTCTGTATATTTCGGGAGATTCATGTTGCACTGTATCATGTGGAATGGCTCATAATTCATTTGCTGGGCTTCTTCTGGTATGCCCAGCCAGAATATTTCAACATAAAATTTCTTTTTTTCTTTGCAGAAATGGAAATGAAGTTGTGCTTTTCTGGCAGAAGATTAATCTATCTTAGAATAATAGTGTTTTGAGAAGCATTTGGACAACTGGCTCTATTTGACAAATGCAAATAGCGGTAGGCAACTAGCAGAGACATCTACGCCCTCACACTGCCCATCCACACTGTGGCCTCCACTCTCTAGAGTCCAGTGATGACCAGGGATCCAGTAGAACACCCAAACCATGTATTGACCATTTTTTTAAAATGTAGAAGCAATATAATTATTATGAAAGAGCTAAATAATAAACAGTAGCCAAAAAGAAAGAAAAGAAAAGTGCTTTCATTGCTCATCACTAAAATCAGTCATGAATGTGGCCAGTCCCCCAGCAGGTCCAAATGCTTAGGGACAGTCGTGATGTTTGCTATCACCACCTGCTAAAAGCATTCAACCTGACTTTAGAACAAATGTTCTTAAGAAAGGCGTGGCACTCATAAGAAATACACAAAAGGCATCTAGAAAGGGCTTTTAGAAGAAGTTTTTAAAATCACAGCATTAACCTGGGCTTTGATATTTAAAAAATGGTTTAAAGTATGCCTGGGATAAGATTGAAAGGGGACATCAAGATGAAACAAGAAAAAAAAGATTTTTGGCTTATTTAGGCATTTTCTCCTTTTAGGTCTATTTCAATGTTTTCTGATATATGACCTCAATAATGTAAAATTAAACTGTAAGATAATGATTTCTGTAGGCCCTCCCACAAGAATTTTTACACTGAGGACAAATGACTAACTGATGATACTACTTACAGTTTTGATATGCTTGGAGGCACAGCGACTCCTCTAAAGAGAAAGAGGATTCATAACTCCCACATCTGGTAAACCAGATGGCTGCTGCAGCCTCTCGTTTGGGGACACGGGGTCAGATTCTGAATAGTGACAACAACAAAACACAGGCCCTTGCTTACTGATGGATCAATGGGTCGCTGCTTTTCTCATATTCTTTACACTTCCAGGAACCAGAAAAAAGAGAGGAGAAAGAGAAAGGGAAGGAATATGTGAGCCCTGGAAAACATACTCAGGTTCTGCCGGGAGCGCAGAATGTAGTGATACTTGGGAGCATAAGAGTGGCATGCCAGGTGAATTTAGTCCTCACTTGAAATCTGGCCCAAGGAACAGCTAGCCAATCAGAATAGATAATTGGATGCCTAGGGGTGTGGAGTAGACAGTAGGTAAAAAGTAGGCCTCTACACTCTCTATCTCTCTCTCTCTTTTCTCTACCTTCCTTCCTTCCTTCCTTCCTTCCTTCCTTCCTTCCTTCCTTCCTTCCTTCCTTTCTTTCTTTCTTTCTTCCTTTCTTTCTTTCTTTCTTTCTTTCTTTCTTTCTTTCTTTCTTTCTTTCTTTCTTTCTTTCTTTCTTTCTTTCTTTCTTTCTTTCTTTCTTTCTTTCTTTCTTTCTTCCTTTCTTTCTTATTTTTGAGTCACACTCAGCAATCCACAGGGGTTACTTCTTGCCCATGCACTCAAGAATTACTCCTGGCGGTGCTCAGGGGACCGTATGGGATGCTGGGAATCAAACCTGGGTCAGCCGTGTGCAAGGCAAATGCCCTACCCACCATGCTATCGCTCTAGCCCCTCTACCCTCTTTCTGAAACGGCATATCTTTCTCTTCACAAACTGCAGAATCAGGTAGAACTGCATGACCAGAGAGATGGCCCAGTACTGGCAGGCCTCACAGGCCCAGACAGGGGTGGAATACAGGGAGAGCTCAGACGCCCAGGGAAGCTCAGATTCAGGCAAGGCTCAGATGCCCAGGAAAACTGATTCAAGAAGGGCTCAGATGCCCAGGTAGTGACAAAGTGCTGAGCACAGGAGTCTCACAGGAGACTAGGGCAGCGGGACAGGATGACAGGGACTTCTGGGGTTCAGCCATAAGGCCCAGCCATGGGGACAGAGCACAGGGATCTCACCCACGTGCATGTGGCCATGGCCGGAGACTGAGGAAAGTGTTCCCAGGATAGAGAGAGACGTAGGGACAAGGACTGGCCATCGTTCACGTTCACAGCAGGCAAGTAGACTACGTGGGATGAAACAGGGCGATCATTCACTGGGCACTTCCATGTCCAGAACAGGACCGGTGATGTCATTTATGGACAGGCCTGGACTGGGGAGGGACCACACCCATGTACTTTAACTGTGCAATAAACTCTGACCTTTCATCTACCGAGTTTTCTATGCAAATCTTTCATGTAGTTCTCAAGAACCCACTAACACTGGACAATCTGCTTTCACACTAACATTTGGTACTTGGGCATTTGTAACCGGAGAATTCACAGGCACGAGAGGTAGGTTCATGTTAAGAGGAAGGTGGGAGCATGCCAGGGTCCTCAGAAGGGACCCTGCAGTATCTATCTAGACTATCAGCTCACAGTTTGAGCATTTAAACATTTTGAAATGTAAGATCAACAAGAGGCTGATCTTGCTGTGTGCAGGAAGACAAACTAGGGAAAAGAAAGAAATTGCTGGATTTGAACTAAGTGATTCCACTGCTCTAGTCCATTATTTTGTTGCACAGAAATGGTCTGTGGAATACAGCCCCCACATTTGGTTCTAGTCCTCATCCTAATGCGTGTTACAGATGTGAAGTGCTGGACAAGGGGATGTTCTTATTGATGCCATAACAATAACAACAACAACAAACCCAAAAACCAAAAACCCCCACAAAAAAACCATTTTTTACTACAGTGTGTTTTTGAGAATTTTCAACAAAATAATAACTTGGGGCAAAATAAAAGTTCTATTAATTTAAACAACCCTGAGATTTTCTTAACTCTCTGAAAATTTTTTTCAATTCACCTCAACCTAAAATTAGTATTACACAATGAGATAAATTTGTATGGGCTTCCCCAAACCCCCAAAATGAAACCAATAGCAAAAAAAGGTGATCTATTTATCTTTGCAATGGATGTCTCCAATCCCTAATCTGAAACTGGAGGAAGCATATACCCAGTGCAGTGTTCTGGGCTATAGAATTCCCAAGGTTGTGGGCCTCCTAGTGGGGCCTTGTGGCCTTAACACCACATAAACAAGAACATTTACATTGCTGCAGTGAAGCCCATGAAAACTATTTGGGAGTAGGAGGGGAGAGGGAAGGCACATGTGTCAAATGATTCTCTTTATTTCCTGAAGCTGTTTTAACTGTGAAACTTTTAGTGACTAGTGTCAGCTCAATGTCCAAGAACCCTCCTCCCATAAGGGTGAATAGAGAGAGGAACTTACTCTCCCCTCAGGGTTTGAAGGGTTGGTGTCAGTTTCTAGATGTGCTAAAACTATCTTCAGTATCTTCAGAACAACTGAGCTAAGAAGGAATGGATTTTGATTCTAGAACTAAAAAAATAAAACAAATCACAGCAAAATACGGACCCAAAGAAGAACATCTAATGAATAATGGGTTCAGGCACTGTCATTACAGAAACTTAGACCCCAAACCTCACTCTGCTCTATGTCTTTTGGCATAAGCATTTAACATCTCTAAGCTTCCCAAATGTTAAATGAAAATAGCAATATAGCCCCATAAGGACATAGTAATACAGCTCCCATGAAGATTAAATAGAATAATCTGCTCTTAGCATAGGGTCTGATGTCTTAGCTACCTGAAAAGACATTATTTTAATTAAATGCACTTGTCAGTATTATATTTTCTGTGATGTCTAACTGCCATAAATTATGTCAATCAGGACCATAACTGATGAAATTAATTTCTACCTCTTGCTCATTAACTTATTCACAGTGGCTGAAAATTCTATTTTCTTTTCTTCTTCTTTTTGTTTTGAAATTACACAGATTTTGGCATAACAGTAACAACAAATCTCACAATGGAGACTTTACTGGTGCCCGCTCGAGCAAATCGATGAACAACAGGATGACAGTGCTACAGTGCTACACAGTTTTTATTTGAAGGTTTTGAAGAGAAGGAAGGAGAGAAAGTGGGAGAGAGAACTGAGAGTAACGTGCTCAAAAGAGAACCTGGGCTTCTCCAAGGGTGGAGAGCGTCCCTACACACATCCAGCATTAGACACAAAGCATCAAAGTCTACGTCACAAGAAGGGAGATGTGGCTACACATGTGCTCAGCCATGTGGGCGTAAGCAGCACATGGGGCTCGGGCAACACAGGCACGAAACTTCTATTTTCAAACTTCCCAGGCTGTAGGTACTGAGATGCTGGTTCATGTTCAATATTTGGTCAAACGTTAGGAATAATGAATGATTCCCCGCCCCCCCCCAACATCTGTGATGAGATGAGCAGGTTTCTCTCTGGCTTTAATAATTTATGGCTCCAGGATCTGGATTGAATGACTAAGGAAAGACAGATTATGTTGTTCATCAGGGAAATCTCATCTGTAATGTTATTTCTGAACCCTGAAACCATTTAATAGCCCAGAGTTTACAGTAGCTGTGCTGGGGTATCAGCCTGTGTTTAGAAGGTCCTCTCTCCTCTTTTTCTAACGGGACTTTATTACAGAGAAGAGGTAGAAAGCTTATTAACCCGTGGTCCAGAGGCTGCTACTGTAAATTCACCAAAACTCCTGTGACATTGGTTGACTGAAAGGGACAAAAACCTGTCAGTTGTTGTGTTTTCAATTGTAGTGAATCATTATCAATACTTGCATGCCATGTGGACAGGACTCACCCCACACAGAGATTGTGTGGATACAGTGACAGCCTGTGTTCACACCATCAGACGGTGCTTTGAAGAAGCCTAAAGGATGGTCCAACTGGGATGCTGATAGTTGGAAAGGAGATGATCTGTTGTAATTGATTCTAGTTTTGTTCTAAACTGTCCTCTCTCTCTTTCTTTCTTTCTTTCTTTCTTTCTTTCTTTCTTTCTTTCTTTCTTTCTTTCTTTCTTTCTTTCTTTCTTTCTTTCTTTCTTTCTTTCTTTCTTTCTTTCTTTCTTTCTTTCTTTCTTTCTTTCTTTCTCTTTCTCTCTTTCTCTTTCTCTCTCTTTCTCTCTTTCTACCTTTCTTTTTTTTTTTTTTTGAAGTAACAGACTTTATTTAGAAGGTCTTAGGGAAGGAGGAAGGGATAAGTGGAAAAGGAAAACCAGTAGAAGTAACGCGCTCAAGAAAGAACACGGGCTCCTCCAAAGATGGAGAGAGCTCTACACACATCCTAGCACTGGACACGAAAGCATGAAAGTACACATCTCAAGGGGGGAGATGCGGGCGACACATGTGCTCGGCCACCTGGCACAAGCAGCACATGGGCTCAGGCAGCATATGCGCCACTCTTTCTACCTTTCTTTCTTTCTTTCTTTCTTTCTTTCTTTCTTTCTTTCTTTCTTTCTTTCTTTCTTTCTTTCTTTCTTTCTTTCTTTCTTTCTTTCTTTCTTTCTTTCTTTCTTTCTTTCTTTCTACCTTTCTTTCTTTCTACCTTTCTTTCTTTCTACCTTTCTTTCTTTCTTTCTTTCTTTCTTTCTTTCTTTCTTTCTTTCTTTCTTTCTTTCTTTCTTTCTTTCTTTCTTTCTTTCTTTCTACCTTTCTTTCTTTCTACCTTTCTTTCTACCTTTCTTTCTTTCTTTCTTTCTTTCTTTCTTTCTTTCTTTCTTTCTTTCTTTCTTTCTTTCTTTCTTTCTTTCTTTCTTTCTTTCTTTCTTTCTTTCTTTCTTTCTTTCTTTCTTTCTTTCTTTCTTTCTTTCTTTCTGAATCACCATGAAGTATAGTTACAGACTTACAAACTTTTGTGCTTACATTTCAGTAATACAATGATCAAGTACCCATCCCTCCACCAGTGCCCATTCTCCACCACCAATATTCCAAGTATCTCTCTCACCACCCCCACCCCAAAACCCCCTTCACACTTCTGTGGCAGGCACATTCCCTTTTACTCTCTCTCTTCTTCTGGATGTTTTGGTTTGCAATATAGGTATTTAGTGGCCATCATGTCCGGTCTATAGTTTATTTTAAGCACACAACTCCCATCCTGAGCGGGCCCTCCCAGCATCCTTTACTTGACGGTTCCTTCTCTATCTCTAAGCATATTGGAGTACATTGGAATGGCAATCATGCATTGGTTGTTTGTCAAGTCCTTTGTTGCATGTTAAAGGTCAGAACTACTTGTTTTCACCTCTGCAATCAAGAATTGGACCTCCTATACACGTCTCTCCATCAATCATTTTCTCAGTACTTAAGGTAATAGAATGGAGTAGTGCCCTATTCTCCACCACTCACTTTCTTAACAAACTTACTGCCAAATTGAAACTTAAAAGTAGAGACACTGAGTCTCATTCTCCCTCTGTCCAGAGTTAAATAATCCAATTCTGACTATAGCAGATTAAAGGTAAATTCTTACCTGCTTGATTGAGTCCTTTGCCACAGATACTGTATTGTTTTCTGTCAGTCTGAATCCCTCTTTCTGCAGGCTGTCAAATACACTTTTAGTATATTTTCCTTCTGACATGGACAGATGTGTCCTGTTAGTACCCTGTTAATTTCTTAAACAGATTGATGTGTTTCATCCTAGAATTTCAAACCCATTATCTTATTCTTTTCCTCTAGTTCAGATGAGTTTTTTAGACCAATTCAGTGAAACAAGCTCAGAATTTCTTGGAGGCTCTGCTAATCTACCAGATGCAGAGAGTGAGACAGATGTGGTTTGACTATGTGCTCTGCATAGCCAAATGAACTCAGATCATAAAAATAACAAACCTCAGTTTCTTCATCTGTGCAATTGGAGTAAACAGCTTACCTGCAGTGGTCTAGTGAGAGGTAAATGAAGGGGCTGATCGCAGTGTTTGATGGATTGTGGTATAAAGTAAACACTCATTCTTTTCTTAAAGCAAAAGGCTCTCATATATGGAGTTCTTCAATTCCACTTAAAAGACTTTTTCTGTAATGTCTTGGGCCAGTGAGATAGTATAGTGGGTGAGTGGTTGCCTCGCATGGGCCAGGCCTGTGTTTGATCCCCAGCACCACAGGGGGTTCCTCAAGTCAGGAGTGATCTCGAACAAAGAACCAGGAGTGAGCCCTGAGCATGGCAGGCATAGCCCCCAAACTATAATCCAAACAAAACGAAACATAACGTTTTACTAATCAAGTCCTACTGGCCTTCAGTGGAAACTGGAGTGTACAGATATTGGTTGTTTGCAATGTGGTTTTGGTTTATCACATGCCATTTTATCCACACCCATGCCATGACATAGAGGGCAGAAGCATTGTCTTCCCATGCAAGAATGTTGGGTGTCTAAAGAAAAGAGTGGCAATGTCCTTTGCAGGGCCGCAGCGCCATTCACTTCAGTGCTAAGCAGTCACACGTTTATAAAGCCCAAACTTCCTGAGCAGTGGCGAAGGCTCGGCTTTCTCAGATCAAGTCACACTGTACATGGTTTGGCTGCGCTCTTCGCTGTCTTTCCCATTCCCTCCTCCAGGATCACTCTCCTTACTCCTCAACCCCACCCCACTCCTGCATCTGACCTTTCCCCTGCACCCCAGTTTCTATAGAGATCCCTCAGTCTACTCTAGACCCTCTAGAGCTCCTCTCAGTGGTATGACGATTTCAATGAACTGTGGAGACTTTGATTTTCAAATAGAAAACACTGGAATATCTGCAATGTGAAACCCCATATATCAGAGAAGGTAGTTTTTTTGTGACCTAACAAGAGAGGAATTTAGGTGTGCTGTGAGAGTACCAGGTGCCACGGCCTTTGCAGGACTTTTTCAGCTGTTAGAGGAAAAAAATCCACTTTGTGTCCTTTAAAGGATTTTTTGTTGGGCCATCAAGTTAGCTACATTGATCAAATCCTGCCACATTGCTATTTTTTTCCCTTTTCCACTGTGCACAAATAGTCAGTGAGCACAGCGTGCCCAGAAGCACCCCCAGTGATGCTCTAGGCCCTACAGGTGGGACTTGATGCTTTAAGTGTTGCTTATCTGGCCATGTTCAGAGACCAGAGTCACCTCAATGCTACATGGTGGATACATGTGGTACCAGGGATAAACTCAGAGACCAACATAAAGCTACATGTGTGTACTATCACTTGAACTATCTCCCTGGCCCAATCAGTTAAATATTTGAGCAGGCAACATCTGTATACACACTCTTGGCTATTTGTAAATTGTGTATGAATTCTCAAATACTAATAAATTTTGTTTTATAAAATTGGATATTTAGGGTGCTGGAGTGATAGCACTCCAGGGTAGGGTGTTTGCCTTGCATGCGGCCAACCCTGGTTCGATTCCCAGCATCCCCTATGGTCCCCCGAGCACCACCAGGAGTAATTCCTAAGTGCATGAGCCAGGAGTAACCTCTGTGCAATTCCAGGTGACGCAAAAAAAAAGCAAAAAAAAATTGGATATTTAAAGAAAGCAGTCAGAACACATGAAGAAAAGAAAATTCTACATTTATTTCTTTTTGTGTTGGCATCGTAACAACCATAAAATATTTGACTTGGCTTCATAAATTACAAGACTAGGATTCTTATATAACATTTCCTTTCTTCACTAATAAGTATGCTGATAAGGTATAGAAATCCCACATATGTTTTAGGAAATAGGTTAGCTACAATTGATGAACAAATAGAATTTTATTAGTATGCTATAAGATACAAATAATAATATGGGTGATAATATGTCTATCCACCTCTAAACTTGAATTTTGCTTTAAGTGTGTCTTTATACCACACAATGGTGCTCATGATAGTGGGGATGACTCTACATTTCAATTGTTCTGACATTGTCTGTTTATTTATCTTTACCTCGTTGGTGTCAACACAGTCTAGGTTGGCGTTGTTTTAATTCATGAATGTGGCTGCAAAGACCTCGCAGCAGAACTGTCAGCTCTGTCATTTTGTAGTTCACATGTGCTCATGTTCCTGGCATTATTTTCAATCAGTCATTTCTTTACAGAAATGTTGCTAACCCACTTGCTTTCTCCATGACTGTTAGCACAGTTGACATGAGATCGCACACCCTGTAAATATAATTAAGCAGGAACACAAACTGCAACTGCATTACAATACATGGAGGAGAGACTGCCAGACACCCCCTCAACATCTGTGCTCTCCCAGGAAAAGTGGAAGTTTTAGAAAAGTGGGAAGATCACACGCTTGCGTCTTCTATGCAGTTAATTGGATTATTTGACTACCTTCCAGATAAAGGAATGCCAATACATCAACGATGACTACCATAATCTCCACTTTCCGAAAAAGCTGAAGCGTTCATCCTTGCCCATGACTCATGAGCCTCGTGCTCAGAGTAACAGCTCACAGTCTAAACTCATGTGTGTTCCCTACGACTCCATTGCTGTTTCAGCCCTGGACAGCCCATGCTGTGTGATTCTGATAGTTGAACTTGGCTGTCTTGCCCAGACCCAGCTTACTGGCATTTTGTTTCTTGTTGTAGCAATAAAACCAGTTTGGAGGGTTCAGAAAGACAGTAACAAAGTTACATGCATGTTTTGCAGGAGTCTGATACTGGATCTCTGGCACCCCTTGTAGCACTGGATGCATCCCTGGAGCCCCTCAGCACCCCAGGGATGACCCCACATAATCCCTAGCACCGAAGGGCCCAGGTAGCAGCACTAGATCCTCAGGTCCTCGCTCTGAATAATCAGGCCAGTTGGCTGAGAGACATCAGGAGGGGTTGGGGGGGTCCCTGAACACTACCTGGGAGATGCCCCTCCAGATCCCAACAAACAAAACAATGTGCAGTGGGAAAAACATGCCAAGGGCGAATTGATCATTGATTGCCCTTTGGTACCTCTGTGTGTTCTAAGTGCCAGTTTTCAATCTCCCGACCCCCCAAGATACCTTAATAACTCTCAATAATATTTATCTGGTATCATTTTCCCCTTAACTCTCATATGATTTATACAACAGAGATTTTAAACACAGGATGTCACTTATATGTGGTATTTAGAATAACTGAATAAGGGAATGCAATGGCTTTCAGGTTGGGGGATGCTTAGATCACCCCTAGCCCCTGTGTATAAGGAGGAGAAGGATAGAAATTGAGGAAGGTGGTAAGAAGACACAGCTGAGAAGCAATGGAATGCGGCAGGGATCAAGGGGACTCAGGTACATAAGTTATGTTAAGGAATGATAGAGCTGAATATTCAAGCCACAGAGTCAAAAGAAATTAAAGTTTCAAACTTTAACAATAAAATTTCGAAAGGTTTCTACCAAGAGGGCAGACTGGAAAGGGGGACCCAGGGAGGGGCCCTGGGAACACAGGTAGAGGTGAGTTGATGCTGGTGGCAGGATCAGTGCTGGGATGTTGTATGTCTGAAATTCAACTATGAATAATTTTGTAAATCACAGTGATTAAATAAAATAGTTATTTAACAAGTTCTATACCCCAAGAGAAGCACTTAATCTAGTTATTGACCCCACCCAGTAGTTTCTGACTACTTTTGTGATCAGACAGTTGTGCTTTTTGTGATTGCTTTTATTTTTTAATTTACTTTTAATTCTAACACGTGTTAGAAACATAGCACCAATTGCAGCAGTCCTGAAGGCAAGGTTTTCTGTACCATCTAACTATTTCCCTGTAGCTCTGAGTCTCAGAACACAGCCCCTGGAATTTGCATCACGAGACATTGTTAGGAAAGCAAATTCTTCATGTCCAGCTTCGACTTACTGAATCGGACTGTGGAGTGTGTTCCTGGATGCTTTAACTAGCCCTGCAGGGGCCTGTGTGGCAGCTTTTGTATAAGAATCAGTTGTGACTTTGTCAGTCTCTCAAATACCTGGAGCTCGAAGAGCTTTATGTACTGTAATTGGAGCTAGGAGCTAGGGAAGGTAGCGATGAAGAGATCAGTTATGGCAGACAGGACGTACTGTGGGGTATCCCCAAATAAGGGTCGAGATGTCTCTCAGCAAGGTGAGAGTATTCCCACCAAGGATTGTAGTGGGACTACCTTGTCAGAGAAAGATGGATGGTCATGGCAGGCAGCAGGGTAAACACCTTCCCGAAGGAATGTGAACATTTGTGGGGCTGGCAGCGGGAGTGAGATGCACTGCTTATGAGGCAGGATACCAGTTGACTCATGAGGAAGATTTCCTCAAAGAAAACACACAGAGGAACACACAGAGTTGTAAATAGATGAGAGGAAACCAAACTAGAGACCTGGAAGATGAAGTATTGACAGGAGAGGATAGAAGAGGGATTTGAAACAAAAAGGTTCTGTCAGCAAATTAGCTTGGAAATTGCTGCACAGTGCACACCTTCTTGCACAATAATTCTCAGAAGCCCCAATATGTTCATGAGGGTTTTGCATTTCTAAGAAGGACTAACAGTAGGGAACATTGCCCAAAATCGTTTGATCACCTCAAATAATCCTGGACAATTTATGGATCAGATATTCTTTGAGACACAGTTGGGAATAGTGAGTGAAGAGCAAAAAAATGTGCAAATTACAAATAATAAGAATCAAGTAAAGGGGCCAGAGAGTACAGAGGGTGGGGCATTTGCCTTGCACATGGCCAACCAGGGTTTGATCCCCTGCATCCTAAGTGCAGAGTAGATGTAACCCCTGAGCATCACCAGGTACGACCCAAGAGGCAAAGGAAGAAACAAAGAAAGAGGGGCTAGAGTGATAGAACAGCGGGTAGGGTGTTTGCCTTGCACATGGCCGACCCAGGTTCGATTCCCAACATCCCATATGGTCCTCTGAGCACCGCCAGGGGTAATTTCTGAGTGCAGAGCCAGGAGTGGTCCCTGTGCATGCAGGGTGTGACCCACAAAGCAACAAAAAATTAAAGAAGGAAAAAAAGGAAGGAAGAAAGAAAGAAAGAAAGAAAGAAAGAAAGAAAGAAAGAAAGAAAGAAAGAAAGAAAGAAAGAAAGAAAGAAAGAAAGAAAGAAAGAAAGGAAGGAAGGAAGGAAGGAAGGAAGGAAGAAAGAAAGGAAGGGAAAGAACGGAAGGAAGAAAAGAAAGAAAGGAAGGGAAAGGAAGGAAGGAAGGAAGGAAGGAAGGAAGGAAGGAAGGAAGGAAGGAAGGAAGGAAGGAAGGGAAGGAGAAAGAAAGAAAAGAAAAGAAATCAAGAAATAAAGAAGGAGTTAGGAGGAGTGAAGACTGAGCTCCAATCAGGGGATTCCTGGACATTTCAATAAAACCAAGTGTTTGCAGCTCATGTGAAGGTGTGTGCCATAAAGTGCTATGGAGGAACACCGGCTATATTTAATAGAATTTTCAGTCCCATATGTTGGTGGGTGAATCCAAGGTTTCCCAGGTTAGATGGTGATTGACTCAGAGATTGGCAGAGGCTGCATTTGTAGCTGACATATTCTGTGACTGCTGCTAAGGACAAAGTTAAGGTGAGTTGGAGGTTTTGTGATTTTCCTAGGGACTCTGCTGGCATTCTGGTGGAAATGATGCCTTCTAATGCCTTTTTCTACTCAGCAGAGCTGAGAACAGGCTATGATGAGCTGAAGAAATTATTCATCTCAGGCACAAGAGTTAATAAAAAAATCCAAAATAATTCAATGATCAAGATAAATAACATCATGTGTGATTTTTAAAGTAGTTTTGAAATAATTACAAAAAGCCCCACGATGAATTACATATAAAAAATAAAGTCTTCATGTATTAAGCAATACCATAATCTGAGGCAAAATAAGTAATTAGTAAGTGCAGTTTATCTTCCCTGTACATATTTACTTCTTTTTCCTCTGGAGCAAAAGTCTAGCAGGCACTAGGGCACTTTCCTCACATGTAGCCGACCCAGGTTCAATCCTGAGCACCACATATGGTCTGGCTGATACAGCAGGAGCAGAAGTGTAGAGAACCAGGTCACTTTAAATCTCACCCATGCAATAGATAGCCAATCAGAATAATCAGAATAGATAATGGGATGTCTGGGGGTTATGGCAGGAGATAAAAGGAGCCCCCAGAACCTGCTGGGGTTTAAGTTGGGATGCCCAGAGACAGGTACAGAGCACAGGGATCTCACCCATGTGCATGTGCCTGTGGCCAGGGACAGAGGAAAGCAGATATGGGGTAGAGTGACACAGTCACAGGAACTGGCCATGGGTGGTTCATATTTAAGTAGATTGAGTAGGATGAGACAGGGCAGCATCAGGGACAGGACTGGGATGTTGTTTACGGTAAAGGAGAGGCCTAGGCACCTGGTGAGAGACCCAGACCCAACAGCTTCACTGTACAATAAACTAACTTTCAATCCTTCAAGTATTGTATCAAATTTTTCACACAATTCTCAAGAACTACCATCCCAGGAAAATCCGCTTTTATCTAACACCCTTTACCCCACCAGGACTAAGTCTTTTTTCCTTTACTTAGCTTTTTGGTCATACCTGGTGATGTTCATGGGTTCCTTTTGGATCTGCACTCAGAAATTATTCCTGGAGGTGTCCCGGGGACCATATGGGATGTCTGGGATGGAACCGGGTTGGCTGCATGCAGGGCAAACATCCTACCAGCTGTATTGTTGCTCCAGTCCATCAAGACTAATTATTAAGCATCACAGGATGATGCTTAATACAAAACAAAACAAACAAAAAATTTTGACAATTTTCCTCAATGATGTTTGGTCTTAATTTTTAAGTTTTTCAATGATTGCATTAAAGTATCATCAATCTGAGGCCAGAGCTCTAGTACTGCAGTTAAGGTCCTTGCCTTGCATGAACAGCAGTGCAATTACTAGCACTTCCTGTGGTCCTCTCAGCATTGTCAGGAATGATCCCTGAGCACAGAGGCAGGAGTCAGCCCTGAGCACAGCTGAATGTGGCTCAACCCCTCCCCCCTCACACACACTTTGCTTCAAATATCTTGAAAACTAAAGTTTGGGGATCTTTTAACAATTCTGTCTAAAATAAGTACCATATGTCACCTAATCTCCTCCACCTACCCACTAAGTCTTTCCATTACAAATATAGGATTCTTAACTCTAAATTATCATCTTGGGCCTGAACCAAGTGAAAAGAAAAAAAAAAATCAAACCAAAAAACTGTTCCCATTCTAAAGTCATACAGTCATGCAGTTGGAGATAAAAGTGGAAAGAAAAGAGAAGAAAGAACCTCCTCTTGCACTGTTATTTTAGAACACGTCAATAAGTTTTCAGCACAATAGATTAAGTCATTTCTTGAGCTCTCAGACAGCTGAGATAGCAGGGTGCCCATTCTCCATCCAAAGAAAAGAAGAAAATGCAGTTCCTCCTGCATTTGGAGAAGTGCATAAAAAAAATCCTAATGGCCATGATTGATCTTCCTCTCCATTCACCATTGTGAATTGAGTGATTCAGCCTCATGAGCGCTAACAAGTTATCAATTAGCTGCTGGAACATGAGAAGATTCATTGAAAGCCTATAATCTTGAAGCTTTGCTTTAAGGGTGTTTGGAACTGGGAGGTCGGCTTTGGCTTTCCCACTCTCCTGTGGATAACTTGGGAAATGGGTAGATAATTTAAATAAGAAGGTCATTTCCAGAATCCTTTGTAGCTGAAATCATGACTGTTAGCTCAGCATTCCGCACTAAAACACTGCCTAAGGCCCGACCTCCTGCATACCAGCCCTGCTAATTTTGTGAATCTGATCTGGAGATAGAAAACCAATAAATAAAGGTGCTTTGTGCATAGAAAATGTGCCAATTAGATGGAGATACATCTCTGTGAATATGAAGATGAGATTAGACTGGTCAGTAGATTCCTATCTGGTTTTCTTATAAGAAGAAGGAACTTGGAACATACCTTCAGTGGAAGAGCAGTCAGACACTGAGGCAGAGACAGCAGATGGGAAGACTTAAGCTGAGGAATAAGGAATTCTGGAAACCATCGGAAGTTACTAGAATCATAGGACGAACTCTCCTCTGAGAATTCAGAAGGAATCAATCATACTGACAACTCAGTTATAGTCTTCTATCTGAATTGCGAGAGGACATGTGCCTGCTATTTTAAGTCACCCAATTTATAAAACTTTCTTATCACACTCTTAAGAAACTAAAAGATAAAGTCAAAATTATGCCTCAAGTTACCATACCATACTATAAAGGACATGAAGAAGTGGCCATTTTGTGCTGAGGAATGTTGGTGGCTTCATATCAAAATGTTGCAGGCATATCTCCTCTATACCCCCAATCTATATGCACTGAGGATCTAACTCTAGTACCTCAAAATGTAACTGTACTTAGACCCTGATCAGCTCTTGAAAGGTCATTCAGTTACAGCGAGGTCATCAGCAAGGCCCTGATTCAGCATGACTTACCTCTGTACAGGCAGAAATAATAGCACAGACACATACAATATAGAAGGAGATGACGTGAGCACCCACAGGGAAAAACAAATGTGTGTGAGCTGTGGAGGGAGGCCTCAGGGAGAACCAACCAATCTGCTAGCTCTTTGATATCTCTCTGCTCACTCTTGAATCTCAGGCTTCAACTACCAGAAACATAGACCAGTCCTGCTGTTGAAGCCAAGGGTGGTGCATTGCCTTGGCTGTCCTTGCCGAGGAACGCACCTGGACAGTGCCACTGGACTGCTGATCTCCCACGAGGTCATGAACACACCACCTCAGGGGCTTGCTGGAAGGCTGTCTCCTCCGAGCTCCTGATTTCTGATAACCCCAACTCTCCTGAACCCTGGGGTGGCACCTGCTATCCTCAAGTTGTAGTCTGCGCTACTTCACTCAGGTTTATTTTCTTCCTCTGCTTTGCAACACTGATTTCCTAGGTCGGAGCTATAGAAAATCTGCACTGTTAATTCATTAGAGTTATTTCTGTTTCTTAACTAGATCTTTACTCACAGGCTGTAGTGTCTGGAGACCTTGTAGGGGAGAGGGCTCAAAAGAAGTTCTCAGTGGATAAATCTGCATAAGAATGAAAATTAGAAAGAAAAAGAATGGCTATGAGAGGAAATTCTTTGGAAAGGGAAAGAGACATAGCAGACAGTCCTGCAGCTAGTGTTTGAGCCCTCAGAGAAATACAGTGGTTGAGATACAGAGAATCAGGCAAATTAAAATTATTTTTATAGTCATGGAAAGCAAGACTTAATCCTAGTCTGTATTGCATTAGGGGCAGAGACTTCAATATATTGTATAGAGGTAATGGGATAAGGAAGGCCCTAGAGACAATATTCTTAATTTTTAAAATTCTAGTGGTAAATCTATGCTAGTACTTTGATAGCATCAGGGTTCTATTTCCCGACTTTACACATGCAAAGCAGGTGTTCTGTCACTGAGCCATTACCCTGGCTGTCAGCTAGAGTCTTCAAAGTTGATGACTGTTATTGTCAATCTTTAGTAAGGTTTTTCTCTCTCACCTGTACACTGGAGAAGATATGGTGCTAATTCCATAAAGTTGTAAGATTAAATTATGTTAACATAAGGTGATATATGTAAGTATGCTAATATGATACATATTTCATAGTTTAAATGTCTGAGTCAGAATTTACAATGTATAAGTGCTTACATTATAATGCAATATTAAATATGCCACATATTCATAAGAAATATAATCTTTAGAATATCACTTGCAATTATTGTGTTTCACTGAGTGTAAAATATTCATGTACAATCAGAATATATATCTACATACATACATGAGTAGAGAAAGAAAAAATAAGCATCTCATTTAGTAAGCATTATAAAATATATGCAATCAAATGCTACATGCACATATACATACATTTAATATGCAAATATTTATGTGCATGTCATGGTAAAGTAATAGTTCTAATATTATTATTTATTTATTTTTAATTTTTTTAATTGAATCACCCTGTGGAAAGTTACAAAGTTCTCAGGCTTATGTCTCAGTTATACAATATTCAAACACCCATCCCTTCACCAGTGCCCATATTCCACCACCAAACACCCCAGTATACCTCCTGCCCCCGCCCCCCCCACCCCCAACTGCATAACTGATTAATTTCACTTCATTTTCTCTTTACCTTGATTACATTCCATATTTCAACACAAAGCTCATTATTGTTGTTGGAGTTTCCCCCCAAGAAAGACAGCCCTACTACCAAGGAAGCATTTGATAATTAGTTTTCCATTGCTGAGAATGAGGAGATATGTAGCCCCACTGCTCCAAGTACATAACTCTTTTCTTTCCCCTTTTTCCTTTTGTTTTTTTTTCTCATCCCCCTTCTTGCGCCTCATAGTATGGTGGACGCCACTCCACGTTTCTCCCCGAAAATGGGAAACTACCTGGGAAAGAGGAATATTTCCTCTTCTCAGCCAGCGTGGGGCTGTTGCTTAGTTCACAGTCCAGAGAAATGGCTGCTACTTTGATTACCTTCAATATTTCAACAAAAAAACTCACTGTTATTATTTGGAGTTTCCCCCCCGCCCCAAGTCAGACCTGCTAAAAAGGAACCGTTTCACATTGCTGACAATTAAGAGATGTTAAGTCGCGCGAACGTGGCAGCGTCCACGTGGTTTTGGATTTCTGTATAAAGTTCAGGGAAAATTCTGCCAGAAATTGCATAGCCCATCTCACAGTCCCAGTGCATTGCTGTAAGAAGCTGTGCTGGATGCCCAAATGTGTTAGATCTCTGGGATCAAAGTCTTTAGGCACAGAGGGTCCGTTTTGCTCTCAGCAGCTCCAGATTTATCTGGGCCGAGGGTGTGCCAGTTACACCCACTTCCCATGATTCCCTAGGAGCCCTAAGTGTAAAAACTGTATACCTCTGGGTTAGGAGTCTTAGAAGATGGCTCCTGCCATGTGGATGTTGCTGCCACCGCCATTTTCTGTGCAGAAAGACAGGGTGGAGAGGAAAGATCCATCCCCAGGCGGCACGGAGTTGTAGCCCAGCTCACAGTCCCAGTGCATTGCTGTAAGAAGCTGTGCTGGGGCCGGAGTGATAGCACAGCGGGTAGGGCGTTTGCCTTGCATGCGGCCGACCTGGGTTCGATCCCCGGCATCCCATATGGTCCCCCAAGCACTGCCAGGAGTAATTCCTGAGTGCAAAACCAGGAGTAACCCCTGAGCATCGCTGGGTGTGACCCAAAAAGCAAAAAAAAAAAAAAAAAGAAGAAGCTGCGCTGGATACCCAAATGTGTTAGGTCTCTGGAATCAAAGTCTTTAGGCACAGAGCGTCCGTAATATTATTATTTAAACAAATTTAAAACTATAATAAAAGAGACTTTGGAGGGTTACAACACACAAAAGAAAATAAGCTTAAGACATTCCGTACAATTAGCATTTTTAAATCAGGAAATAACTACCTAAAAGCATCCAAGTGGAAACCAAAAGAAAAACCCAAAGGAGGTAAAGTGCCTCTTTAGAAAGAAGATCAGAAATTGTGAATGGCTGAGATAGGAAATGATGGGTTTTGTTATGTGCTATTTCATTTTTAACCATTGATAAATATTATGAACGTCCGTTAACAATTATTGACTACTTGTAATTTAAAGAGATACTCTGCATAGCACAGTTTTAGGGTGAGTAGTGGAAGTTGCTTTGAAGAATGCTCAGGAAGCCTGACTCTCTTGGCAATTTTGCCAGTAATTTCAGTCAGCCTGGCCAGAGGTTCAGAGTGAGGGCCTGAGGAGATACATACTGCTCTGCTCAGGTCCTGAGGTTCTGGGTATTTTCTGGGCCACCCACGCAATTCTGTGGGTCTTTCAGGCTGCATTTGGAAATGCTCAAGGAACCAGGTGATGCTAGTGATAAAAATAGGGCCTACCACAGATAAGTCTTAACCCCA
Organism: Sorex araneus; assembly: GCF_027595985.1. Taxonomy (NCBI): domain Eukaryota; kingdom Metazoa; phylum Chordata; class Mammalia; order Eulipotyphla; family Soricidae; genus Sorex; species Sorex araneus. Next base: position 150,107,880 of record NC_073306.1, read on the forward strand.
ATATTAACTCTCTGGCTCCCATATTCAAATTCTAAATAAAAGGCCATTTGCTAAACGGATGCAAATAGTTCTTGTATAGCACTACAATGGTTATAAAAGACAACCCAAAATGCAAACCACTTACATGTCTATTTCTTTATCTTGTATCTCTGTGTATTTCCTTTCTTTTCTATCAGATGTTATGGATCTCAAATCAAATCTGAATTTGTTGCTCAAATTATAGGAAATGAATGGTATGTCGTAAAGGGAGCAAAAGCCAGAAAGGGCCTCTTTCAGAAGAACTAAATGCTTTCCAATTTCTAAATTTAAGTTGTCATTTCGTGTGTACAATTCAATGTCTATTTGCTTCTTAGAACCTACAAGAAAGTCACCATTGGGCCCTGACAATTCAAAAACTGTTCCATAGGTCTAACAAGTTTTTAAATGAGACACATTTTATCATAGCCCCAAGATAGAACCTATGAAAACTAACAACTATGCCAGGACTATATTTAATTTATGGCAACTTTCTAGCCAGAGAAACCTTTTGTGTTTCATATTTCCTACTTCATTTCTGCCAGCTTCAACTATCTTTTTTTTGGTAAGGTCTTACATGATCAGAAGTTTTTTAACTGCAGAAAGATTATAATCAAAACATTTTCATCATTTTCAGTGTATTTGTGGATATTACTTAACATGTCTACTACTGACACAACATAGATGCTACTACTCGGCCTATGGCTAGAATGATGTTTGCTAATTCTTTGCACAGAATTGATTTGGAGTGCCCCATCGACACATGCATCTAACCTACTGTTACGTTCTCATCTTATGCCACTGTTCTCAGACAGCAAAGAGAGAAGGACACATGTTGGCCCAGAACCAGGGGAAAATCCATCAAGTCCCAGGGCACTCCTAATCAAATTGTGCTTTGTACCAGTAGTAATCCAAATAGTATGACTCATAATAATCAATGGAGATGTAAAATTATTTTTTCTTATAAAGTGATATCTTCAATGTAAATTTTTACCATTTCACCTATGAATTTCTTGACTGAGTATATGTGTCCCCATTTTATGGTGCCCTGTAAAAAACTAAAGCTCGCCGAGGGGCGAGTGCACTTGCGGGCTCTCCGGGCGTCTCTGTCTCACCGACCGCGTTTGGTGCCCTGGAACCGCAGTGTGTGGACTGGATCGGAACGGCCGGTGGTCAAGGAAAGGCGAAGGAAGAACGAGGACCAAGCTGGTTGCTGATTAGTTACCGTTTATACAATCTTCCCTCTTTCTCATCTCCTGCACTCCCAGCTCCGGCCTCTCTCTGGATCAACTGCTGCTTCATCCTGGCTTCTCTGTCTCCTACTTGTCTCTCCCACCTTGCCCTCTAGGCTACACCCAGCCAAGTAGCAAATTCAACATAAGAAAACCCTTCCTGAGGGCTGGTAGGCAAAATACCTCTTAAGGGTTTTTTCTCCTCTCCCCATTCCAAACACTCATTAACATCTTAATACTAGTTATTTTTGCATGGACATAGCAAGAGATACATTGAGGTTTGCAAGGCAGCTCTCCTGGCAACATCTTGCCACAGGCTCAGACCACAGCACTCAGGCCAGATTAATCATTCCTCACCCTAGCAGGGTCCGAATCTAGTATCACTGTTTGGATCATGACAGCATTTGTCCATGATCAAGCTCTTAACTTACAGTTAAGCATTAGGCACTTTGGCCAGGCCCATCTCCATGCCAGGGTAGCACACAACTCACCGCTTGCCCTGGGTCCTTCTTGTCCCATGTCGTCCAGACCCTGCTTTGGGGATGCTAGGAAGTAAGGGCAGCTGAGGCTTAGGTCAAGAGAACAGATGCCCTGGAGGAAAATATCATGTAGAGTCAAATGACTCCCAGGTTACAAAAGCATAGCATTTGTTAAGTCTTCCTGTGTCCATACAAAAAGGACTTGCTCTGAATAAACTATGGAAAGGACTCAAGGAGAAGAGAAAAACATTATTTACAAGTCAACAGAACACTAAGAAAGAAGCTACAAATAAACAAAGAGGAACAGGAGCACTGTAACGGGAGTAACCCAATAAACCTAAACTACCTGAATCTATGTTATCCTACATATCCCCCTTTTTCTTTTTACAAAAACACAAAAATTTGAAAATGAGGAACAATTCCAAATCACAACACAATTTGAAATCACAATACAGTCTTATAGTTGTGCTAAGATTTCAGTCCGACCCTGGGTCCAGAGCAGTGCTTGTAGTAAAGAGTCCAATTGTCCTGCACTGTCCAGAGGTGATAAGAGTCACCAATGATAAGAGTCATTTAGTCACAGTTTGAAGAAATGAAGTGTCTGGATCAAAACTGAAGAGTTGTTCTGTAACAGCATCAGTAGTGGTAGCAACAATAAGTCTCTGGAAAGCAGCTATTAGGAGTCCAACAAATTTCAGGAAGCACTGGATCAGTCAGGGAGCACTGGAACAGGAGCATCCCAATAAACCTAAACTACCTGAATCTATGTTATCCTACAGTACCCTATATGCCTCTTTCAATTACAGTAAATACACTTTTATATAATGTATGTGAAAATACATGTTTCTAGTAACAAAAAACTTTACTATCTGAGTATACTAATCACTGTATCACTGTCATCCCTTTGTTCATCGATTTACTTGAGCGGGCACCAGTAACATTTCCATTTGCCCCAGCCCTGAGATTTTAGCAGTCTCTCATTACTCATCTTTGCCAATGACTGGAGGCTCTTTCAGGGTCAGGGGACTGAGACCTGTTATTGTTACTGTTTTTGGCATATCGAATATGCCACGGGAAGCTTGCTAGGCTCTGCCGTGTGGGAGGGATACTCTCAGTAGCTTGCCGGGCTCTCTGAGAGGCATATATATATTTCCCTCTATGATTTTGCATCTAATAATACTAAATAAATATAAGTAAATAATATTAAAGTGGGTTTTATTGTCTTTTTGCTTGCTTTTGGGCCACACCTGCAGTACTCAGGGGTTACTCCTGGCTCTGCATTCAGGAATCACTCCTAGTAGTACTTGGGGAACTAGAAAGGATGCCAGGGAGACCATATGGGATGCCAGGGATTAAACCCGGGTTAGATGCATGCAAGGTAGTACTATTGCTCTGATCATGGAAAAGTAACTTGTATACATACTAATGTATGTATGTATGTATGTATACATGTTACTGAGTATACTAAAGTCTTAAAATTTATTTTGTCTAATATTATTTGAGGAATATTTGACTATCCTGTAATTTTCTCTACCCTGGGAGGCAAAGGACTCTGTCTCTCTGAATAAAACTTTACATCACTGTGATTTTTCATATTTTCTTAAGAAACACTGAACATATTACCTTGTATTTCAACCTATTGGTTATTATTTTATTTTGATTTTTGGATCCCACAGTAAATACCTTTTTATAAACACAGTATTATGTATTATCTAAGTAAAATACATTTAGTCTTCTCAACATAATTATGGCCAACAATGAGTTAGTACCTACTCTTTTGATAGTTATAAGGTGAAAGAGGACATATAAAAGAGGGTACTTTAATTAGTAATAACCACATCCACTAGAGTTAAGTTGTCATAAAAAGGAACTTATTGTCCATTCACAATTCAACCTTCTTACTAATGAGGTCTCATTAATGATATAAAAATGCCTATTTTAGAAATACTTTTTATTAAGCATAGAAATTAAATTAAAAGCAATCATTAATGTCATTAAGTATAAAGATATTTTTTCTAATAAATTTGTATGGATCTGGGACATAATTTGCAAGAGTTTCAGATAAATGGAGGTGAGGATCAACATCAATCCCAGACCTTGAAGCTGAATGATAATTTGTCCTATAAGTGATGTAATGTTCAATTAATCATGGAATTGCTTTAGACCAGGTTTTAGATTAAGTATTTGGTTAAACAATTGTGACACAAAAGCAAACTAGAGCCCACTCAGAAAAAAAATGCAGGTAGAATTTTAGAGACCAGTTGAGGGTCTCTGTCTGGTTTGTGGTGAATCTAGCATCAAGCACATTATTGAACATGAAGCAGTTTCCCATTAGACAGAAAGACTTGAAGTCTTTGACTATGGGAGAGCTCAAAAATTTGTTTTGAGTGTCTAAGTGAAAAAAAAATTGTCTTGAGAATCTGACCTTTGGTAAGGGAAGAGTCAGACCAATGGTTCAAATGTCCAGTGTGGACTCATTTTGGAAAGTTATTGTTGCCAGGGATGCCCTCGGGAGGTGGGTGAGCTGGGTCCCTGCCTTGCTGAAGCCCTGCAAGGGGGCTCGTACTGTGCAGCTAACGGCTCAACTCCACACTTCACTAATGGCTCCCACCTTCGGCCCTGCCGTCTCTAGACTGTGCAGCCACATACACTGAAGCCTGACACCTCCAAATTCCTCAATACTGACATCTCGGTACGAGCACACCAAATTAGATGGGAAAGTAACACAGAAGTGAAGTAAACTCAACAAACAAAAACAATAACACAGAAGGCTCAACTAGCAACAACAGCTTAGTATACTCTCAGACAAGAAGTTAAAAACCCATGATGAGATACAACAATTTTAACATAAAAATTAATTTTTTATACTCATCAATTTTAATATTTGGTAAACTTTTTACCTAATCAATTTCAAGTTGTAATCAATTATATCAACCATTGTGACTTTTATGTTAAAATAAAAAATTTTAAAGGACGAAATGCTGTTGATGTAAATTGTACTTAAAAATTATCCTAACAAAGCTTTTTGTATGATAAATACTATAGTTGGTGAAATGTATATAATAGTATGTATAAATATAATTTAAAATGTGTATGTAATTTATAGATCACTCAAAATATAAATTTTAGCTTACTGTAGCATATACATAAATACAGATATTTATAATAGCATGTCTTCAATTGCTACCATGAAGTTCTGGAGTATTTTATATAGAAAATTTCATTTAAATATATAAATGCACACATATATTTGAATCATAATATATTTATTCAATAAGTATTTCTATGCACTGAATATATAATTCTTCATGAAAATTCTTTGTTGCCCTCAGACTCCAGGCCTCTGTACTCTCAACATAGTTAAGACTGCATTCATCTCACCAAACCAACATTAATGAGTAAATACTATGAAAATAGAAGTGCTGACGTACACGGCAAGTCAGATTTATCATTCAGCACAATTTACATTTACCTAGAAAGCTCTTCAGAACATCTCTTTTCCTTCTGGTAAATCACTAATTTATCACTGATTTTTCTTTTAAACTTAATACTCACATCTTCTGCAAAGCCTTCACTCACTTTTCAGCAAGACTGCCCTGCCAGACTTGCTCCTTTAAATGACAGAGATTCTGGGACCCTTTAAGATGTCCTGAGTGCAGCTAGGTGCTATGTAAAAGTGATACACTAGAATGTAGCTATTCCCAGAATAAATAACAAAGTGGGTGAAAGACAGTGGTAGAGAGTTTTGAGGAGTGAGAGAGACAGAGACAGAGACAGAGACAAAGGGAGGAGAGGAGAGAGACAGAGACAGTGGCAGTGTATTTTACACTAGATCAACTCTAATTCTCTCCCTGGAACTTTCTATGGTTCCCTGAGCACCACCAAGAGAGACCACTGAGCAAAGAGCTGAGAGTAAGTCTTGAGCACTGCCTGAGGTGGCCAAATTGTTTTTAATAAAAGGAATAAAAATTTATGAATTTTATATAAAAATCTAAATAGTTATAGACAAACAATCAGAGGCACTACTGGTAACAGATCTTTTGTACCAGGCAACACTATAAATAATTTTGTAATGATGACATTGTTTCATACTCACTATTCCTCCAGCATTTCTGTTTCTAATTATCTTCCATGAGATTTGAGCATAGAGCCAATGAATTATCTGAAAGTAGCATGATTGAGGATTGGTGCCAGCTACCATACAGAACTGGAACTGCCTTATGAGAATCCTGAAGCTTGTGATTTTAAGGACATATACAAAGGTTATTTTATTACCTCTTTTTTCCTTTGGAATGGGAGTTCAACACACTATGTATCAATTTTAATGAAATATACATTTGTTGGCTTCAGGTTCTAATCTTGAAATAGGTTCACATTCCAGGTCCTGAGGAAGATTGATTAGACATAAGAAGAGCACAGGTCAGTGTGAAACTTTTCCACTTGAGTTTCTTTGGAGTTTGGGGACCAAAGAGTGTTGAGGAGCGTTTGCATTCACAATTTGGTGTCTGTCAGGTCTCAGTGATTTTCTAAGGGCCTTTGTAAGGTCACAAGTATGTTGTGGCTTAGGGTATCAAAGGGAATACAAAGTAATTCATATTGTTTTTAAGAGATCATCCAATAACCTAGCATACCTGATTCTTGGGGAAACTTGTTCAGTATATTAAAAATCCTCAATGCAGGGGCCGGAGCGATAGCACAGCGGGTAGGGTGTTTGCCTTGCACACGGCCGACCCGGGTTCGATCCCCGGCATCCCATATGGTCCCCCAAGCACCGCCAGGAGTAATTCCTGAGTGCAAAGCCAGGAGTAACCCCTGAGCATCGCTGGGTGTGACCCAAAAAGCAAAAAAAAAAAAAATCCTCAATGCAGAGGTAATAGAATATGTTATGGGATTTTGGAAAACTTGAACTAGCTATTTGTAGTAATTCCCGGTTGAATTGATTCCGTAATAGCATTTCCTTGAACTCTTTCATGGTTTTGAAGATTCATCTCTGTCTATCTTGCGAGATCCCATGTCTACAAAATTCTAGATACTTTCAGATACATACACAGAAAAAAAAACACAATAAGATGAAATAATTCTTCAAAAGTAAAAAACATGGCATAAGGCTTAAGTTCGTGCAGACTTTGATGAGTTGGAAAAACCAAGTTCAGTCCTGGGAAGAATGGAGCAGCACTTCCTAATTCAGCGAATTTTACATACGGAAATCTCAGTGTGTGAACATTTATCAAGATTCTATGGAGGTACATTCAACATCTCCCTATAGGCCAAAAAAGATGTATATTTATATTTATATACATATATATTTAAATATATATGGACTGGAGCGATAGCACAGCAGGTAGGGCATTTGCCTTGCATGTGGTTGACCCAGGTTCGATTCCTCTGTCCCTTTCGGAGAGCCCGGCGAGCTACTGAGAGTATCCTGCCATCATGGCAGAGCCTGGCAAGCTACCCGTGGTACATTCAATATGCCAAAAACAGTAACAACAAGTCTCACAATGGAGACATTACTGGTGCCTGCTCCAGCAAATTGATGAACAACAGGATGACAGTGTTACAGTGTTATCTATCTATCTATCTATCTATCTATCTATCTATCTATCTATCTATCTATCTATATGTATATATAGATATATGACCTATATACTGGCACATATATGTATATATGCACACATATATGTATGGGTATTTGTGTATATATACATATGTCTGTATGTATATATACATATGTGTATATATATATTTATATATACAGCCAAGTACCAAGTGAGAATTAATGATTTGCATAGGGTTATGAATACTAGTTTTATATAAAGTTATTTTAAATATTTCATTATTATTTTAAAATTAAAAAGTTGGCATAAATTAGGAGCTCTATTTCTAACTAGACAAACTTTAAGGAATACACCTTTAATATTAACTGTTTTTGGTTTTGGGGATATACCCAGCAATGCTCAGAGGTTACTCCTGGCTTTGCACTCAGGAATCTTTCTTGGCTGCCTATGGGGGGAACATATGGGATTCCAGGGATTAAACCCATGATTAAACATGTACAAGGCATATGCCCTACTTCCTGTGCTATTACTCTGTTCCCTAACATTATCTTTTTATCTCCATGAGATGACCCAACTCTGATGACCAGAAAACAATATTTGATCTTTCTGGTTTTCTCTTGCAAACAGAGCATCAGTACTTATTTTCCCATTTGGCTTGTCATATGACAACTCACTCTAGTGTTGCGAGTGTCAATGTTGTTTTGGCACTTAATCTAAGCCATTGTCCGCTATGCAGAGAAATCAGACCTCCAACTCATTTTACATAGGTCACTGAACAACCATCAGCTAGTAATGACTCATTAGTGACCTCATCAAAGAGGATCTGAACCAGTGAACCACAGGTGAAAAGTTTTCTATCCCATTAGTCTGTGCACATTTCATTCCTCTTAAAGAGAAGAGTGTCGCCTTGGATCAGCCACATTACATACCTGGACCTCTCTCTTTCTCACTCTCCATATATATATATATATATATATGCAAAATAAATATATATGTGTGAAAAATAAAATTATAAGAGCTTTTTTTCCCAATATGTGGAAGGCTCTAAAGTTGTACTGTATGAAGAAAAGACTAAACCTGGAACAAGGTTCTGTATTTGGGAGGGGTGTCACACCCGGCGATTCTCAGGGGTTACTCCTGGCTCTGCACTCAGGAATTACTCCTGGCAGTGCTCAGGGGACCATATGGGATGCTGGGAATAACCAGGTAGGTTGCATGTAAGGCAAATGCCCTCCCCGCTGTGCTATGGCTCCAGCCCTGGACCAGGGTTCTAAGAGTGAAGGACACGAATGGTCTCCTCTCCGTGTCTGTGATGAGCCACATTAGCAAAATCAGACTGATTACATCAAATGATAAATGCGTATTCTACAATAAACATTAGGAAGTTATATAAAAAATCAAATTTTAAAAATGGATTAGCACATTGCCCTCCCCATTAGCAGTGGCCTCACGTTGCTTCTCTGCCTAGATGCTTTCTGCTGGAGCACTGCTGGCCGAGTAACAGCAGACTGCATGGGAGAGGAGAGTTTTTCTTTGTTGTTCTGTTTGTCTGCACCACCCTATGCCTGCTTCTTTTTTCTTTTTAGTTCCATCTTGCCGCTGCTTCCCCACATCAAGAGACTTGTTCAGATGGTGCTTTTATCTGCAGATGCTTTATGAAACCTGAAATGTCTTTTCTTAAGCGACAATTTTAGAAACACATTCACTAGGAGGTGTTCAGACCATTATTTGGACACTCCTATAATTTGGAGCCATCTCCCGCCCTTCAGGGAATTGTGTGCTATTTTCAGGGAAGATAATTTTCAAAAGGAAAAACTTTTTAACCCCACAATCTAAAAGCACTCCAGTTTGCTGTGTTGAGAATAATTCCTTCCGGGTCAGTTTATCTCAGATTTTAGTTTTGAGTGAGGCAATCACATTTTGTTGTTTTTATCCATTTGGAACTTTCTTCTACTTCAATTTATTAAAACTTCTTTAAACAGTGAAAAGGGAAACTCTTCTGTATAAATTTAATTCCAGTTACTCTGACTCCTTTGCTATCTTCTGGTTATAATTTAAATTTTTTTTCCTAGCTAGTATGTTTACAGGGTGATAATTCACTTGACAGCTGGAAAAACTGGAATTATTATAGGAGAAAATAATTAACATTATTTTTAATGCAACGTACCTGCTCTTTGTGCATGCTGAAACCTAGCAGGGTTCTTCGAGGTTTTATAATTTTTTTTCTGACTTTGTGACTACGGATTCAGTTTATCTACTTAGTCGTTCAAAAAATAGTTACTGAGCTTATGCCATTTTTCCAGGCTTCATTCTAAGCGTTGGTGACAAAAATGCAATAAAATAGGATTCTATCCTCTCCTCTCATCTTAGAACCAGGTTAAATATTAGAAAACAAAAAGAAATAATAAGTAAAAGGAGATAAGCCATGGAATTTGGCTGAAAAATAAAGGGTAGAAGAAGTGATGAAAAATGTGAGAATGAAAAGAATTTTAAAGACATAAGAAAAAAGCATTTAGAACAGATGAAGAAGAAAATCAGGCAAAAGAAGTGGTAGCAGAAAGAACATATCAAATAAGAAATTTGTAGCATAGGAATTTATCCTCCTATGTGTGCCTGTAATTTTCCGTATCTTTTATAACTCAAGAAACTTGCTAATAAGACTTCCAGTTCCACTGATGTCAGCAAAAAAAATTAATCTTCTCATTGTAAGGTTATCTGTCTCTTCCAGTTTAAATCATAGGCTCTTTTCAGATTAATTTTGTCTATTCGTGACTTTCCATTTCTTGTATTCTCTTTCCTCTTTCCCCAGAGTGTTATCTGGACCCAGTAGCAAGCATAGATGATGCTGTGGAGCAGACTTCTAATCTGAATCTCTGTCCCTAGGCACCTGCTGGTTCTGTTGATAAGTGGGCTCTTGTCTCTTAATACCTGCCTCAGCCTTGGTGCATTCTATGGCTGACTGGACCTCAACGATGTCCACACCCTAATCTTCAGGACCTGTGACTTTGGCTTGAAAGAGAAAAGGGAGTTAAAGTCCAGAAAGAATCAAGGCTTTAGTTAGTGGACCGTGAGATGTATTATTTGAGTGAGTTTGAGATGATCAGGTTACTTAAAACAGAGCAAAGAGACCAGAGAGGAGTCTCTGGAGAGACAGGCTTAGGGAGAATATGATGAGTATCCATTGCTTTAGAACAAGCATAGAAGACAAAAGTGAGCTTCCAAGAACAAAGGGGGAAAGAACCAAATTGGGAGACTAGAGAGCAAAGGACAGCCCTGTCCTCACCTTGATGTGGTCCAGAGAGATCAGCATCAGTTGCATGATTGCACGATCACTGGGGCTGAAGGAATCTTGGATCACTGAGAATATTTTAGGCAAGCCTTAGGAAACCAGGAGTGGAACCATCTGTGCCTTTCTGTTTAAACAAGCCACCATACCCTTTTGATCCTATTTCCTATTCCATAAGGGATACAGAAAATTTCAAAAATAATTGTCCAAGTAACCCCAGAGAGAGAGGCCAGAATTCCCACCCCTTCATTCCAGACTCTTTCTCGAAAGCTTTGGATATGGCCCAGAATTTAGCAATACCGGGTCCAGAGTCACAGAAACATCGCACCCTCTTAACTGTCCCAGGCCAGGCCAAGCAGTGGTATGGCTCTTTCATGGAGCGAGCAGGCCTGAACATATGCTATTCACCTTCCTTCTCCTCGATTCATGGCAAGACTATGATCTTAAGAAGCGCCAGTCCCTGGCCTGGCAACTGAAAGGAAATATTTTGAGATTAGAAACCTTTGCTGCCTGCCCAAATGTCTTCCAAGTAAAATCTTGTTCCTGCGCAGAGTTGCTTCGTGTGTGTGTGTGTGTGTGTGTGTGTGTGTATGTGTGTGTGTGTTGTGTGTGTCAAGAGCTTGTTTTTAGAAACCAAACATCAAATAAGATTCCATCTTTCTCATTTTGGTGCTTTGCTTCCTCCCAAGCCCGATGGCTCCATTTCAGTAGCTGAGCCATTTTGAGGCCAAAGTTCACCGAATCCTATTGCAGAACGTCCCTGTGCAAGGACCACAGGTTGGCTTGTTAAGATCATTATTTGAGAAAAGAAGACGAATGTAGAGGGAGGACAATGAAGAGAAGTACAAGACAAAAGCGAGGGGAAGGGCAGACACAGGAGATGAAGCAGCTCTACTTGATTCCTTGTGGAGTCAGTGAATAAACAAAAATCCTATCTTTTCAAAGTTGCTTTGCACAACAGCTCAGCTCCATTGCACTCTGATAATGACGCAGGTCTCAAGCTGCCAGGGTCTCCTCCTGCTCTGTCTCCTTCAAGGGGGCAAAGGCAGGCCTCTCTGCAAAGGCAGCCCTTAGCCTGCAGTGGGGCCACAGGATTCTGCTCAGAGTGGGTTTCCTCTCCTTCCAGTCTCTCAGGTCTTCCATCCAGAACCTGAGATTTCATTCAGCAGTGTTGACAGTAAGTCCTGCAGTTACCTCTGGCACCCACCACATTTCTTCTCTCTACACATTTACATTTTAGAACCGAATTTGCATAAAACTTGCACATATAAAAGCCCACTTCACCCTCCTCTTCTTCCTGGCCACCAAAGTTGGGGTCTGCAGTCTCCCTCATGTTCCTGTTCTCATTACAATCACCCCTACAGGGTGAGGTGGGGGGATGGAACCATAATGCCACCCATCAGTTCCAGATGAGTAACTGCCCAGAGTTAATCAGTCAAAGCGATTAACTGATTAGCCCTTTCGTTTTTTGGTGTTTGTTTTTTTTTTTCTGAGACACTATCAGAAAAAACTAACAGACACTATCATATTCTCCTTTCCTTCTCTCCTTCCAATCAACTGATCAACTGGAAGTGATTCTACATGCACCTTTTCACTACACACACGCACACACACACACACACACACATGCTCGCACAGCCTTTCTCTCTCACTGTCTCCCTTTCTTATTCCCAGCCTTCGCTCACTCTCTCATTCTTTTCTGTGTCTCTATCTGTATGCCCCTGTCACTGCTTATGTCTTCCTGTTTCTGCCTCTATTTCTTTGTCTCTCTCCCACTTGTCTCTGATTCTTTCCCTCATCCTCCCTCTATCTCTTCATCTCTGTCTCTGTATCATTCTCCCTCACTCCTCATGTCTTTACCTTTTTAAGAGCCTGGCTCTCTCTGCATTGCTTCATTTTGCTCTTGTTCTGAACACACTGATGCTCATTAATGCTCACGTATTTAAAACTGTTCTCACCCAGTAAACACTCCACCTTTTCTTTTCTTGGTGAGTTCCATAGGAAATTAGCAACCCCTACCCTTTTGCTGCCTGTATTTGTTTTTAGTTTTTTTAAAAAAAAATATTAAAACACCATGAATTACAAAGTTATTCATATTTGAGCTTTGGACCACAGTGTTCCGGCACTGGGCCCCACCCACCACCAGTGTCAACATCATCCACCCCTGTTCCAGGCCCTGCCTTTGTTAGTAAAACCCTTCCTCTAGATCCTCTCTCACTTTCCATTTCTCCTCCCTTCCTCTCCTTTTCCTTTGATCCTATTGCCTGCCTCAGACTGACTGTGATCAGTGAAGCATGGCCAGCAATAGTGCAGTTGCACATGTAAATGACAGGATGGGGGCAGATATCATGAGACTTGCAGCTATGCAATCTGGATTTTATCCTGAGGATTTTGTGATTCTGTAAACTGGACTTAAAGCAAGGAGGAACCAAGCAGATTTTAGTTTGATAAAAATCAGCTTGTCAGTTTGAAGGCTCAAATTTGGAGTGAGGGTTTTTGGAGAGAGAGAAAGGAGAAATTAAGGTAGAAATCAGAAGGACGTAGACCCAACTCAAGTATTGCAGGTAGAGACATAAAGGTAAGACTAGTCTGAGATATAGTGAGGGGCGTACACTTGGACAGGATCATCATGTCTATAATACCGGCAAAGCCAGACAAACAGAGCTTGAGGACATATAATATCTAATTTTAACTAAGAAAAACTTACTTAAGTGCTAAGGGCTTCAAGGACTTAAAGTAGGTTAGCTTCCCAGGATATTGGGCTGCAAGGTTGAAAATGAGATATGTGTATTTGATGAACTTGCAAATGAGAAAAGACAGTGATGGATTGTGAACTCAGATTTTCAATCTGACTGTGAAGATTTTTGTTTTCTTTTTTCTCACATCTAACCAAAACTATCTGCTATATTGTAAGTGAAGGATTTTACCAGAGTGTTAATGGGAATCATTTCCCAAATAATTTTGGGGCATTAATAGATGAAGTTCCTCAAAATCATCTAATTAAGTACAATAATTTCATGAACTAGAAGATCAAAGGTACAGGGAAAATGAAGGTCATGTTATTTAAAGAACATTGCACAGAAATAATGGTTGATATAAAAATTATCATTAAGCTAATGAGTGAACATATTTTTGTTTATTTTCCAATGCTAGATTATTTAGATATTTTAGTAAGAAAATAGGAAACATTATGAATACTAAGTAATGATAATAATTCTAATGAACACCACTAAATAATAAAGTAGAAACCTCCCAACAGCCTTCTTCCCGGATAATGACTTTGATTTGCATCTTTGCTGTCACATTTCTTATCCAGGATAGGGAACTTGTGCAAGACATTTGGATTAAAAGTTCTATATATTTCAAATCTCACTACTTTGCATTTTATATGACATCAGTAAGGTATGCAAATAGGGCAATAGATGTTGAGCTATGTTTGTGCAACAGAGTTAGTAAGACTGAGTGTACTTCAAAGAGGGTAATCTGTGAGGTGGCAGATAATTTCATCAAGAACTGTCATTGGAGTCTATCTGAACGTTTATCTGAAAAAGGCAGAGAAGGATTCAGAAATGGGTCTACCTAAAATCCCTGGCTACTATTCCCAATAGCTGAGGAGCTTTGGTGTTTACCAGAACTTTCTCGTGGTAGTCAAACGTGCAATATTAATACTTTAGAGCATCCATGCATGTGGACTTAACAGCCTTTTGACTTTCATAGCTAGATATCACTAATTTCATTTGAACAATCTTCTTGGATCCCTTTAACCTAGAACAAAGTTTGGTCTATTGTATGCCTATTGAATAGACAGGGAGAGGTATAAATGACTTGGAATAACAAAGACTACTTAGGACCTTGTTTAAGGAGATAACCTTCAGTTTTGAGGAATGCCTGAGAAGGTATACTTGAGCATTGAAAATAAGAAAGGTTCCCTGGGAGCAAGGCTGGCTCAAGTAAAGGACAAAAATAAAAAATAAGAAGTTAAAAGAATTTAAATTCTAATATTCTGTTTTGAATAATTATAAAAGAAACAACTGAAAAATATAATCATATGGAGAGTGACAGGAGAAGACATGTTAGGTTCATCCACATTCAAATTTAAAGAAGTTTCAAGTCTGTTCAAGGGAAAACTTGAAGACTTTATTGAGTTTAGCTTGAGTCATTGTTAAGACAAGCAATTGTTTTACAGGCTGGAGATGCAGTAAAAAGTCTCTGCTTCACAAGAAAGTTCTAACAGATGGGTCTATGTCTGTGTGATCACTCTTTTCATTAACTTTTCTTAGTTTTATTTTGTTCAAATTGATGTACAAACATTTTCGTACAATTAATGTCTCTACCCTAATGAATTTGTACATACTCATGAAACCATTGGCATAATCAAAGGTCTAAAGACCCTTTACGATCAAGAAGTTTCAAGTGCTCTTTGGTGTTTTTGTGGTTCATGTTGAGAATGCTGGATGTGTAATCTGTACTCTGAACACAGTTTAAAGTGCACAATCCCGGGCTGGAGTGATAGCACAGTGGGTAGGATGTTTGCCTTGCACGTAGTCAACCCAGGTTTGATTACCAACATCCCATATGGTCCCCCGAGCACTGTCAGGAGTAATTCCTGAGTGCATGAGCCAGGAGTAACCCCTGAGCATCGCCAGGTGTGACCCAAATAACAAAAAAATAAAATAAAATAGTAAAAAATAAAGTGCACGATCCAGTGCTCTGTGGACAATAATGTACACAGCTTATCTGTAGAACACGTTTGCTTTGCATGTCTGAAACTTTATGTGTCATGAGTGACTCTCCATTTCACTCTGTCTGTGTCTCTCTCTCTTTTTTTTTCTCTCTCTCTCTCTCTTTTCCTTCCTCTCCCCAGTTTCTGGTAAGAACCATTTTACACTATGAGTCTCTGAGTCTGATTATCAAGGTACTTCATATTGGTGCAACATTTGTTCTTCGATAATTGATTTGTTTCATTTAGCATATTCACACTAGATTCATCTACATTGTTACAAATCATAGGATTTTCTTCTCTCTTAAGTCTTGATGATATTATGTTGTATGTACCAATCACTTTTTCTTTACCAATTCATCTGTCAATGAATACTTGGATTATTTACATGTCCAGGCTTGTGTAAGTAATGCTGCAATTAACATTGGATTACATATTTGTGAATTATAAATGTAATTCTTCTGAAACAAGCATATTTTTTGAGAAAAACCAAACAATAATTCTTGAACTTTTAAATTTCAGTGTTAAATGAACAAAGGTAACTTGGTACTGTATAGATTGATGTGATTTTGAATTATTCCAATGAATAGTTTTACTTGTTTCCTAGGATCTAAGATATGTTCATTTGAGAACCATTTCCTGAGACTGATCTGCACCTACTACCAAACTTTAACTAGAAATTAGAGGAAACATGCCCTAGCCTTTATGGTGTTTAGAAGATCTATGGAGGAAGTCTGGGAGCAGTATTTAGGATAGGGTAAGGTTAGTTTCTGCTAAATCTTTAAAGAAAATACTCCAAGAACATTTCTCCCAAAGTGTTATGAATAGTGAAACCTAGAGTTGAGGAGGAAAAAGGAAAATTTTAATCAGTTTGGAAATACTAAGGACCTTTTCATTCAATCTCCTTTGCATGCAATGATCGAAAATGAAAATCAAAATAAAATTTTATTTAGAGGACTGGAGCCATAGCACAGCGTTTGCCTTGCATGCGGTTGACCTGGGTTCAATTCCTCCGTCCGTTTCAGAGAGCAAGCTACCGAGAGTATCTTGCCTGCACAACAGAGACTGGCAAACTGCCCATGGCATATTTGATATGCCGAAAACAGTAGCAACAAGTCTCACAATGGATATGTCACTGGAGCCCGCTCAAACAAATCGATGAGCAACAGGATGACAGTGACAGTGACAGTGTCAGAGAAATTTACTCAGTTGATATCTCATAAATCCCAAGTCCCATCTCAACCTAAGACATTTGTCCTGTTGGTAGTAATACAATAGTTTTGTAGATTTCAATACTGTCTTGTCACCTCTTGATAGATCAGCAAGACTAAAACTCAGCAAGGAAGTTCTGGCTCTGAAGGAAGAAATGGAAGAGAGAGGGCTAGCAGATATATACAGGGCTTTCATCCCCCAAAAGCTGAATATACATTCTCCTCCAATGTACATGGAACATTTTCCAAGACAGACCACATGCTGGGCCACAAAACACACCTCAATAAAATCAAGAAGATAATTATATCAACTATCTTTTCAGACCACAATGCACTGAAGATAGAAGTTAACCACACACAGAAATGAAGAATCAAACACCTGGAAATTAAAAAGCTCACTGCTGAGCAACCTGTGGGCTAGAGAGGAAATCAAAGAAGAAATCAACGGATTCCTGGAAACAAATAAGAATGAGAATATGAGCTATCAGAACTTGTGGGACACAGCTAAAGCAGTGTTAAGAGTAAATGTTATACCTCTGCAAGCTCTGTATCAGGAAAGAAGAAAGGACACACATAAATAACTGAATTCTCAGCTTAAGATCTTAGAAAGTGACGAACAAAAGGACCCCTAACAGGCAGAGGAAGGAAATAATAAAATTTGGAGCATAAATCAAAGAGCTGTAATCCCCAAAGACAATCCAAAAGATCAATGAAACCAAGACCTGGTTATTTGAAAAAATAAACAAGATTAATAAACTACCACAAATGCTAACAAAGAAATAGAGAGAAAATCCTCATAAATGGAATCAGAAATGAAAATGGGGACATCACAACAGAAACTACAGAAATCCAGAAGATCATCAGAGATTACTTTGAAACTCTGTATTCCACAAAACAAGAGAACATAGAAAAAATGAAAAATTTCTGCACTCCTATAACTCCCAAGGCTGAACCATGAAGACTTGGGATATCTGAATAGACCTATCACTATCAAGGAAGTTGAAATAGTAATCAAAAGTTTTTCCAAAAACAAAAACCTAGGTCCAGATGTATTCACTAATGAATTCTTCCAAACCTTTACAGAGGACCTACTTCCAGTCCTTTTCAAGCTTTTCAAGGAAATTGAAGAAACAGAAACACTCTTGAACAGTTTCTAAGAGGTACATATCACCCTAATACCAAAAGGAGACAAAGACATCACACACACTCTCTCACACACATAAACACACACACACATACAGGAAAATTACAGACAGATATGCCTGATGATCACAAATGCAAAGATTCTCAACAAAGATATTAGCAAATAGAATCCAAAGATTCATCATATAGTTCATATACCATGACCAAGTATGAGACTAATATCCAAGACCAGGGAAAAGAGGGGCCAGGAAGACTGGTCAGTGGTTGGAATCTACCACAAGTGTGCTGGGGGCAATGGGTAAAAGTTAGAGAAAGGACCAGTATGACAGTAGTGTTGGAAATGATCGTTTTGGGTAGGAACTGACTGTTGAAAGTAGGTAAAGGAATATACATGATAACCTTTCAGTATCTGTATTGCAAAGCACAATGTGCACAGGGAGAGGAGTGAGAGAGAGAGAGAGAGAGAGAGAGAGAGAGAGAGAGAGAGAGAGAAAGAGAGAGAGAGAGAGAAGAAAAGTGCCTGCCATAAAGGCAGGCTGGGGATGGGGGTGTGGTGATGGGAGGGAAAGTGGGAACAGTAGTGCTGGGAAATGTGCACTCATGGAGGGATGGGTGTTGGAACACTGAATGACTGATACCTATTCATGAACAGTTTTTAAAGGTTCTACCTCACAGTGATTCAATTTAAAAAATTACTGTATCACTGTCATCCTGTTCCTCATCGATTTGCTCAAGCGGGCACCAGTAACATCTCCATTGTGTGACTTGTTACTATTTATGGCATATTGAATACGCCACGGGTAGCTTGCCAGGCTCTGCCATGCAGAGCTTGCTGGGCTCTCCAAGAGGGAAGGAGGAATCAAACCTGGATCAGCCCTACCTGCTATGCTATCGCTCCAGCCAAAAAAAAATCTATAAATGAAAAAAAAGACATTTTTCCTTTATCTGTAGAATAAGGTGCAATGAAATCTGTTGGATAGTGATTAGAAATGGTCTTTGGCATTATATGTACATATGTCCAACCATCAACCCTATTGCCCAGCATGGTTGCAGAGGGTCACTGCAGAATTTTATGACCTCAATAAGTCTTAGTGTTTTCACTTATAAAATAAAATGGGAATCACTGTGTTTTTTTAGTACTGTTACTGTGAGATCATTTTTTGAGCTATAAATGTGATCCTAGGTAGAGTGTATGATAAGAGCTCAGGGTGTGCTAATTATTTTTCTTACTGTGATATGTTGAAGAAGATTTTATTAAGCTTTATATTTACACAATTACACATAAATAGTCGAAGTATTCTGGAAATTGGAAAGAAAGATTTTAAACAGTATCATTGGAGATCATATTTCCAGTTTTTAAAAACTAATATTTGACTGTATTTGCACTAAGTCATTAACTTTCTATTAAAAAAATACCACAATTAGTTGAATGCTCTATCTTTTTTTATTTGGAGTGTTGGGAGGTTTCTGAAATGGTGGTCAGAGGATTTGAGGTGCTTTCTGGAAATTTTTGACAACCAGCCTTCAGTTCAATTTGAGGTTCCAAGGGTATAAGGCTACTCAGACCTCACAATGCTGGGGTTTGCTGTGGCACCTCATACTACCCAGGGTCTCTAGGTACTCAGAAATTTCAAGAATGCACTTAAAAATTTTCAAGAAGGAAGTCATACAGGTGCTTGGTATTGAACAGGGGTCTGCAGTAGGCAAGGCATGTGCCTTAACCCTGACCACGATAGCATATGATTTTTAACCAAGACTCAAGTGAAATTTTATATAAGAGGATAACAAAAAGTTGCAATAAGATCTAACAAGTGTCAGTAATTAAGCAGATAAATCACTTTTTTTATGAAAGCAGCTTAATATCATAGCTACAGAGCATTAGGACTGAGGAATTTATAATTAAAAGTCAGAAGCATTTTTTACAACAAAGTGTTCGAATGTCCCAACCAAGATTCACTTAGCTTTGTCATATGATCCTTCTCCAATGCTTCTTTCTAGAGCACTGTTGCCCATGACTACTTCCTCATGCACTGGAAGAATCAACTAATGGAAAGGAAGTGCAAAACTCCACTGGTTCCAAAGATACCACATGTATGATGACTAGCTGGTCATGTCAACAACAAACTCTGGGAACTGGTGTTTGCACACAGGCAGTAAACATGGACTCTTCGTTTCTATGTTTGGCCATTTCCACACAGAGGTCAGGGTTTCTTTAACATTTATAAGTGAGTCTTTTTATCAACCTGCTGGAGACCACCTGATGAACTCTGATTGTGCTTTAAAGAAAACCGAAGTCCTTTATGTTGGCTTTCAAGGCCCAGCAGGATCTGGCTTGGCTCACCTCTGCAGCCCCCTCACAACCCTCCCTACCCTTATCTCTGCCCTACAGACATTGATCATCCTTTCAAAGCTCCAGATCAAATTCTCTCTACCTTCAATACTTGCAGCCTTTGTCCTTGTGGCTATAGTCTTAAGATGCTTTGCTCTACCCACTCGTATTCTGGGTCCTGCTCATTCTTCAGAGCTCATCTTAAATGCCATCACTCAGTGAGCCTTCACTATCTGTCCGCAGGTATTCATCATCTCCGTTTATTTTGATTCACAACAATTCACTTAAATGGCTTTAAAATTCATCCATTTGCTTGTTGATGACCTCCTTGTGAAAGCTCCGTGAAATAGTGACTTGAAAAATGTTGTTGCTACTATAACCCAAAGTATTTCAATGGCTGGGACTTATTAAGCCATCATTAGTTCAAATAATATAGCTAACAATATATAGTGGTCCAAGCTCTCAATGTAGCAGTTCTCATTTATTTCCCATAGCAAGCATATGAAGATTTTTTTTCTTTTTTGGTCACAGTCAGCAATGCACAGAAGTTACTCTTGGTCATGAACTCAGGAATTACTCCTGGTGGTGCTCAGGGGACCATATGGGATGCTGGGAATCGAACCCGGGTCGGCCGCATGTTAGGCAAACACCCTACCCGCTGTGCTATCACTCCAGCCCCAAGCATATGAAGATTTTTAATACAGGTCTGTTTATTTGAGGAGACTGAAGCAAAAAGTATTTATCTGTTTACTCTGAGGTTGTGCTGGAGCGATAACCTTTCTATCCTGGCCGGGTAGGGTGTTTGTCTTGCATGAGGCCAACCCGGGTTCAATTGCTTCGTCCCTCTCAGAGAGCCCAGCAAGCTTCCGAGAGTATCTTGCCCACACAGCAGAGCCTGGCAAGCTACCCGTGGCATATTTGATATGTCAAAAACAGTAACAACAAGTCTCAGATGGAGATGTTACTGGTGCCCGCTCGAGCAAATCAGTGAGCATTGGTATGACAGTGACAGTGACAGTGACTCTGAGGTTACAAAGCTAGTGTTGGCTGAACAGGACTCAAACACAGGCAAATTTATTACCATAATCTTCTTGGGATTGAATGGATGAATGCAAGGTTCTAGTGCATAGCTATCAATGGACCCTCACTGGTTCAGACATCCATTAGTCAGTGAAACCTCTCCACTCAGGGTAAAATCTTTGCTGATTTTCCTAGATTAATTTCAAACTGAACAATGGCCAGGCTTTCAAATTTTCTAAATACATGCTATCTAGAATGTCTTCTTGCCAGAAAACATTGTGCCAATTTCCCTTTTTTCTGTTCATCCTCCACATGTTAAATAAATATTGAGCATATATCCTATATCAGTTTAATTGTAGGGACTGGCACTCTGATAATAAATAGTACTATTTATTATGAAACATAGAAATCATAAAGGAAGGATTTTTAGGAAGTGATAAGTTAGTTTTTATGCGGGGGCAGGAGCAGTGCAGGGGGTTGAGAAACACGCCGACGATGCTCGGGGCTTATTTCTGGTTCTGTACTTTTGTCAGTGTTCCAGCGAACATATGTGATGATGGGCACTGAGCCTGAGTCTTTACCTCACAAGACAAGTGCTTTCAAAAGAGAACTAGGATAAAGAGCGGGAGGAAGAGGGTCCTGCTATAAACAGGTAGTCTGACAGGGCTTCCTCGACCCTAGACCTAAGGATGAAAAGATCTGGGTATATCTGAGAGGAGAGTGAGAGCTTCGGATGTGAATCAGTGAGCTTAAGGACACAGAGGAGATGGTGCTCCCCAAATGGGTGAACCTCATGCAATCCACTGGGGGCCAGAAAAAAAATAACCTAAAAGCCAGCCTGGAAGGATTACAGTGAAAGAGAAAAGGAAAGGAGAGAGATGAAGTTGAAGGACAGATGGGTCAGATCCCACAGCTGTGTTGGCTTGGGTAAGGAATTTTAACTTCATTCCAATAGCAATCTCTGACAGTGGGATGACATGATCATATTTGCAGATTTTTGAAGGTATTGGGTATTTATGGGCACTTTGCTAGGAGTTATTATCCTCTGAAGAAGATATCTAATACAAGTTCATTGATTATTGAATGAATACCTAATTTCTCTAAGTCTTTTTTATCTCCTGCTTTGACACCTGACGATTCCCATTAATAAACATTGGCATTAATGATGAAAACACTATATACATACTTTAATTTCACCGCTGACTTTCCTTCCATCCATAAGCTTCCTTCTCTTCTATAACCACCCATTCCCTCCCCTGGAACAACATTTTTTAAATTGAGCTTGAGTATAAAAGCCTGCAATGTTGGCTTAAAGCTATTGAAGAGGTGATTTCATAACACTTAGTATTTCTGAAATTATTCTGAGACTGGCTTAAAAAGAAGAAAGTTCCTTTTGTCAAATAATTAAACTTTGAATTCTTGGAGGGCTAGTCTCTTGCATTATCTCTGTGCACATGCGGTTTGAAGCATAATTGTGGCCAGTTATAATGGCAGAGCTAAGAATTTAAGCCTTTCTACTTATGTCTCCAGGTCCTTTCTTTGCATTGAAGATAATTGTGCATTCTGGAAACTGTCAATTCCACAGAAGGGTATTATTAATCTTCTATGCAATCAGAGTTCAGCTTCGGGTTGATGGCAAGTTCTATAGGGTGACCAATGAGTACAAGGCAGAACATCAATTGCTCCCCTCTATAAAATACATGCCACTCTCTCTGTTCTCTGTAAAGGTTTTTCATAAATATTCAGATTAAAAGCAAAGAATGAGCAATTCCATAAATTTTGCACTATCTGTATCTTAGAAAATATTCATAAGGTCCTGAATGATTCAGAGACACTGCACCCTATCTTTGCTTCCACCTGTCAAAAAAAATTCTTTCCTACTTCTCCCTCATATTGATAAGGGAGTCCATACAAAATAATAGGCTTGCTATCAAAAACCACAGTGCCTGCAATCAAAGTTGATGCAAGTTGCACTGTGTGAAAGACCTAAAAAACAGAAGTGGAAGAGACCAAAACATATCCAATTTCCAATGCTTAGACAGAAAAACATCAGAAAGAGATCCAGGTGGTGTTGATGAATCCAAGTGAAAATGGGCAGGGACTAGAAGTGGTGAGCTAGTCTCATGACCCCAGGTATCTCTGGGATGAAACACTGGTCTTGCTGGTATCAGTTGTTAGGGTCATAGTGTTTATGTTTGTTGCATTGAATTAGACTGAACGTTGCAAACTGGGACAGAAAATCTCCACTCACTCACTCCTGAGGCCGATATTCTAGTTTATGACTACTGGTACCTTCAGAAATCATAGCTTCTGAGTCTGATTTTCCTCCTTAACAATTATCCTCTGAGGGTAAGCAAGGTTCATCCGATCCTAGTCTTGGTAGTTTATCATCAGTATGCATTTTCCAACTAATGCGTGTGGTATCCAATGATAAAAAATGAAATTGAACATATGTGCATTTGCATGAAATATATGTGCCTCTTTAAAACTTGGCTCCATCTCACAACTAAAGGGAGGTTAAATTAAAGATAGTTTCTTTCACCAGAATCTTTTCTGCCATTCATGCTCTCGGGTCACATGGAACAAGATTAGAGAGATGATTATTATTTCTCATATTCTTATGGCTATATATAAGTAAATAAAAATACAATTTTGATAAAAACCATAATTTCATAGCATAACTTTAAATAAATGGAATATATAGAGATTAACATTTGCAATCCCATTTCTGGGCTGTGTACTTTCCTTGAGGGAAACTCAAAATTGGTCTTCTATGGTCCTAAGCAGAATCTTATTATTTAAAAATCATAGAAAAATATTTTAACAAATCTGAATTTGATACAAAATCTGAGCTCAAAACTTGGCTTAAATTTCTCATGAGAATGGAGAGTTAATTTTCTTTCTTTTTCTTTTTCTGTCTTTTTCTCTCTCTTTCTTCCTCTCTTTCTTTCTCTCTTTTTCTTCCTTCCTTCCTTCCTTCCTTCCTTTCTTTCTTTCTTTCTTTCTTTTTCTTTTTCTTTCTTTCTTTCTTTCTTTCTTTCTTTCTTTCTTTCTTTCTTTCTTTCTTTCTTTCTTTCTTTCTTTCTTTCTTTCTTTCTTCCTTCCTTCCTTCCTTCCTTCCTTTCTTTCTTTCCTTTCTTTCTTTCTTTCTTTCTTTCTTTCTTTCTTTCTTTCTTTCTTTCTTTCTTTCTTTCTTCCTTCCTTTCTTTCTTTCTTCCTTCCTTCCTTCCTTCCTTCCTTCCTTCCTTCCTTCCTTCCTTCCTTCCTTTCTTTCTTTCTTTCTTTCTTCTTTCTTTCTTTCTTTCTTTCTTTCTTTCTTTCTTTCTTTCTTTCTTTCTTTCTTTCTTTCTTTCTTTCTTTCTTTCTTTCTTTCTTTCTTTCTTTCTTTCTTTCTTTCTTTCTTTCTTTCTTTCTTTCTTTCTTCTTTCTTTCTTCCTTCCTTCCTTCCTTCCTTCCTTCCTTTCTTTCTCTCTTTCTCCCTTTCTTTCTTTCTTTCTCTCTCTCTCTCTCTCTTTCTTTCTTTCTTTCTTTTCTTTCTTTCTTTCTTTCTTTCTTTCTTTCTTTCTTTCTTTCTTTCTTTCTTTCTTTCTTTCTTTCTTCTTTCTTTCTTTCTTTCTTTCTTTCTTTCTTTCTTTCTTTCTTTCTTTCTTTCTTCCTTTATGGGATGCCAGGGATTGAACCCAGATCAGCCGCTTGCAGGGCAAACACCCTACCCGCTGTACTATAATTTGGCCCAGAATTTCTTCTTTTCTATATTGATCTTTGAGGTGCAGATTGAGCATCAGTCTTTGTCCAAGATCCCAGAGACCATGAACTGAGTGACATTAGTTTAGACTTTGGCCAGGAAATGAAAAATGAATGTATTTCAAACAAAAGATTTTTTTAACTCGGGCAGTTCAATGATAATATTGTTGGAATGTCTGGAGGTTTCAAGGTAGAAAGAAAAGGGAGGGAATGGCATTCTTACCTAGAACCCAAGTGCTTCTGGATGCTGCTGTCTTTGCTGCCAAGGACTGACCTCAATTTTCTGCTTCTGCTTCAAGAGTCCACACTGCTGGCTGCATACCCTGCCAGAGTATGCACATACCACACACAGTTGCACACCTGCCAGGGAATGCAAATACTACATTGCTGAATAGCTGCTAGAGAACTGAGAAGCTGCAGGTGCTGATTGCCTACAGCTGCTACTGTTGCAGTCACAGTGGGTAGAGGGGACAGCATTCTTTCCAAAGCGAGAACTTTGGGGAAAACTGTTTGGGAGGAGAGAACTTTGGCTAGATGGTTCACTCGTGTGGAGCATTTCTTCTTTTCTTCATTGATCTTTTAAGTACACATTGAGCATCATTCTTTGCCCAAGATCTCTTTCTCTTTTTTACCTTCTTATCAAATATCTTTGGTTTTCCATGAGCAATACCAAAAACGAGAACAATGCCGGCATGAATGTCTTAGAAGTAGAATTTCTAATCTACCACTCCTGATGGTACAAAAGAAATTGTTGTCAGGGGTTCTCAGGGGTCTAAGTTCTTAAGAGAAAATATGGCATCAAGTTGGATCACCAAGAAAGGTCCTAGCATTCATGGAGAGCAACCTGGAATCCAATGGACTAGACAAATAATTTAATATGAGATGCAGAGGTATTCTTAAATAAATTTTCAGACTTTCACTATCCAAATATTTTCTGTGACAGCTTGTAAAATTTTCACGTTAATTTCATGATTTCACATAAAATTATAAAAAAAGACTGCAAGGATATGCTGATAAAAATATTGAACACTAATACAACTTGACAAGAGAAAAAAGGTCACACTGAAGTAATATACCACGTGTCTCTTAAAAGAATACATTTAGGGGAGGGAGAGATAGCAAAATGGGCAGAATACATGTTTTGCACACAGGAAGCTGAGATTCTATCCCTTTCCTCTTCCTCCTTCCCATTACATGGGCTTCTGAGCACTGCTGGGAACAACCATTGAATGTTGGGCCAACTAGAGTGAACACCACTAGAGTGACCCCAAACCAATATAAATTTACATATACATAGTGGACTTGGTACTAAAATATTATATGAATTATTGCCACCATCTTACTTCTCTTACTAAGTCTAAATATTTTTCTAGAAGTAGGAAGAGAAAATAAAAACATTAAATTTCCAGTTCCACTTAAAAAAAAGCGATTGTTATAACACAGAAATCAGAGATACCTTTAAAAGTATCAAGAAGACAAGTTAGACAATGCAAACAGACTGTACTTAAAACTCTATGAAGTTGACAATCTGCTTTTGGAGAAGTACAAAATAGGACAGAAGTAGAAAACTTACATAAAAGAAAGAATGAAAAGTGGTGGCCAGAGAGATTTTACAGTAATGTAAATTGCTTGCTTTGCTTGTGGCTAATCCAGATTTGACCCTTGCAGGACATATGGTCAGTGCTGGGAGTGAGTCCAGAGTGCAGAGCCAGAAATAATCCCTGAGCACTGCTGGATGTGGTCCCACCCACCCCCCAAAGAAATAAAAGAAAAATAATAAAATAAAAATATCTTTTATTGTCATAAAGCTACCTTGTTTAGGGATGAAGAGACTTGGTGTTTGGGGGATTTGTTCACTAGACACTTTATATATTTATTTTAAGGCTTCGATTTACTTTGACATCGAAAACTTCAAATGAGAGAGGGAGGGAGGGAGAGGGAGAGAGGGAGAATAATGTTATATTAGCTACTAGAATTGCATCTGGGCAGATATTACTTATTTTTCCCTCTTTTTTTCTTCTCTTCACCAAGAGCCATAACATCTACAGCTTACACTTTACTGTTCTCTTCCCAAATATTCCTCAGAAACCCTTTAATGGATAGGTAATGCATGCTTTGGGAGGAGAAGGAGATCTTCAAATCAGGACTCAGAAGGCGCAGGGTCTACAGGTGATTCTCCATCAACAAGACAGCAGCTCAATACCAGGTCCCGGGGACTCCCTGGTCTACCCTGGCAGTTCTAGGGTCCTCCCGTGCCTTCTTAGCTTGTGCTCAGTGACTTCCAGGACTGTACTTGGTAGTGCTCGATACACAAGGGACCATGTGGGATGGGGAACCGGGCCTGAATTGGGTACATGCTAGCCTAGTGCTCTAGCTGCTGTGCAGTACCCCACTCCTATCATATAGTTTTAAAAATTGTACTGTTTGGGGAAGTTCATTTTGCTAAGCAGTATCTTTATTCATCGTGAACCTTTAAAGTTTGAATCTGAAGTACAAGAGAATGTTCCTCATTTAAATTCCAAAACACTATTGTGTATTTTTAGACACCAGAATTGGGGGTGGGGGTTATAATGCAGAATTAGAGGAAGGACTGCTTATTATGTGTTTGTTCTCATAATAATACTTATTAGTTGCAATGAGGGAAGAAACTGTAATCTACATCTGCGACAGCATGACATCACCTTATACCTGCAATGGTAGGTGATGAGCTGCACACCAGCAGTATGTCCCAGGAATTGCAAAGACACGACTTTTACAATTCAAAGCAAACAAAATTGAAATCAAATGGTTTCAAAGTTTGCCACCCAATACAATATTTGGAGCTTAGCATTAGGGAAAATCAAAGAGAAGACAGTTTTTTTTCCAGATAGAAGTAACAGCAGGTGCTAAGATTACACGCATAAAATAGTGTTGTTTTGTGTCAAGTTCTGAAAAATGAATAAGGATAACTAGAGGAGAGAATGGGAGAGAATAGACTAGCAAGAGGAAATTCTATCAAGGCATTCAGGCTGAAGATATGTTGAAGAATCTGAAGTAAAAGAGAATGTTCCTCAGGAGAGTAAAGAATCATTTAAATTCCAAAATACTATTGTGTATTTTTAGGCACCAGAATTGGGGGTAGGGGGGTGTAATACAGAATTAGAGTATAATAGAAGAAGAACTGTTTATTAAGGCATTCCAATAATTTCCAGAAACATTTCCTCTAATTTAAGTGCTTATCCATTTCCCTTCAATTTCACAGGTAGTCTATATCTTTTCATCTCTGGATTTGCTAAGCTCAATATGACTTTTTATCTATGTTTGATCAGTAAGATAAATCATTGATATTTCATCCTTATAAATATTTACTCCTTTGAATAAATGCATGGCTTCTTGGAGTTTTTCGTTTACTTGCACTAAAATTATGCATACTAATAGTATCCAATATATATCGAACACTTTTTTTTTAAAGTCCTCTACAAAGTGCTCAGAATGCGGTTTCTCATTTAGTTCTCACAACATGCTCTCTATTTGCATTTTGCTTCTGCTCTTTGTTATGATAGGATTAAGGCTTAGAGAAGTTCCTGTTTGCCCCAGAATCATGAAGCTACTTCTTCTTGGACTTGAGGCTCATCCCAGGTATTCTGGACTCAAAGGCCCAAGCTTTTGTCCACCAATCAATACTGATTTCTTTTCCTGAGACACAAAACTTGGTGACATGCAAAGAATACGGGGAAGTTAGTCCCCAGAAAGAACATCAAATAGGGGAGCAATTAAAGAGCCCTGAGAGGGCCCAGTTTTTCAAGTTAGAATAAAGACACTGGCAACCATCTATTGAGAGCCGATATTCATTTTCCTCTCAACTGCCCTTTGACAAATAAAGAAACTAAAATCTAGAAACATTTTTTTAATTGAAACACAGTGAGATACAGTTACAAAGCTTCCATGATTGAGTTGCAGTCCCCAAATGATGGAACACCCGTTCCTCCACCAGTGTACATTTCTGACCACCAATGTCCCCAATATCCCTCCCACAACCCCCATCCCACCCCACCCCCTACCTCTATGGCAGACAATTTCCTTCTTACTCTCCTCTATCTTTGGGCCTCATGATTTGCAATACAGATACTGAGAGGCCATCCTGTTTGGTCCTTTATCTACTTTCAGCACACATCTCCCAACCCAAGGAAGCCTGCCTCTAGAAACATTTTCACAGACTCTTTCAGCTTGTCTGTGGCTAAGGGGTCAGTGACATTCTCAATGCGCAGCTCAAAAGCCAGCTCAACTTTGTTTATTTGTGGATAGAAAAGTGCGAGTATTTTGGAACTCCAAAAATTTATTTAAAAATTTATTTAACCCCCCCTTGGGCTGGTCTAGCAGCTGGGTAGGTGAGGTTTCCAACACGATCCTGTGTACTTTCTAGCTTGTTCTCCTCCCCTCAGCTCTTTTCTTTCCTGTCTAAGCGCTCTCGGATACCACTCTTGGTGAAGGAAGCTGGCAGGCATTCGGGACTTAAAATGAGCTCCAAGGCCTTTGGAAATTATTCATATAATTCTAGCTGGGGGCTGATTCATCTTTTATGGAGGCATATTGAAAATAGATGGGAAATACATTATTTAATCATCCAACCAAATAAAAGTTCAAGCAAACAGGACTGCTCTATCTTCTAGAAAAATATAAGAACTAAACAAGAATTCACTTGACACATAGTCCAAGATGAGGATAATCTTCATACTGGGTGCTCGGTTCCTTTATGCTCCTTGTTTGAGAGCAAATGGGTTGGTGAAAGAATCAAAGGACTTCTGTACGTACATATGTGCATGTTTTTCC
Organism: Sorex araneus; assembly: GCF_027595985.1. NCBI lineage: Eukaryota > Metazoa > Chordata > Mammalia > Eulipotyphla > Soricidae > Sorex > Sorex araneus. Next base: position 150,137,426 of record NC_073306.1, read on the forward strand.
CTCAGCAATTTGCCCTATTTTTCTAGCAGAAAAATTTTAAATATTAAATCAAAAACAGGGGATCATACCTAAAGCCCTAAATATTTCATCTTTTAATTTGGTTTATACCTCTCTATTTCTTATATTATTAAATAGAGGTTCAGGTGATAATAATCTTTCCTATAATCCTGAATTTGATGCAGCATCTAAATGACATCTAGTATGATTGTAATGCATCTATTTTATATTTCAAGGTCAAAACTGATTTGAAACAGCTAGAACTCTTCTTAGACTTATTGATCATATTTATATTTGTGTACTTAGAGAAAAATAGGTAGAATAAAAGAATCATTATCAATCATCCGATTATTTCCTCCTATTATTTACAAATAGCATTATTATTCATGCCTCTATTAGTTAGAATTCTAAATATAGACTACCATATGTGGAAAATATCACTGTCATCTTATTGCTCATCGATTTGTTTGATCGGGAACTAGTAACGTCTCTCATTGAGAGACTTATTGTTACTGTTTTTGGCATATCCAATACGCCACGGGTAGCTTGCCAGGCTCTGCCATGTGGGCGAGATACTCTCAGTAGCTTGCCGCACTCTCCGAGAGGGGCGGAGGAATCTAACACAGGTCGGCCGTGTGAAAGGCGAACACCTTACCGCTGTGCTATCGCTCCAGCCCGTGGAAAATATGAGGAAAAGATATATTTATACCTTTTAATGCATATGTTAGATATGACACAGGAAAGAATAAAGATATGTCTAGTGGGTTAATATTTTGATCTGTAATTTTGAACATTTTGTCGCATTGTATGACAACAGGAAAGATAATGGGAAAGTTATAAACCTAATTCTAACAAAAACAATATCAACAATTGTAAAATTACAGTTAAGTGTTTCTATGTTAAGGTATATATTTTCACTAATTTCATGCCTCACGATAAATATTAAGCTTACTTCAAATGTAAGTAAATCGAATGTCAAGAAGGCAAAGCCACTTATTCAGTAATGTCTTACTCTATAATAAAAACAAAAATGGTAACAAGTCTCATTAACTTTAAAACCAATGTTCTTTCTACAGAGTAGTGCTGTTATATAATTATCAAGAGGCTTGGGGTTCAAATGGCACTGTCACACACACACATACTCACATTTGCACAAACAAAATACAGCTAACCAAGGAAACCACTGCCATTCAATGGAGGGGTATCACAAAATCTTTCCAAGGGTCTGAAATCCTGGTAAGGGAAACAGGACCACACTGTTGGTTATTGCTAGAGTTAAAATTAGAATCCAGCTGACTAGATTCCAAGTCCAAGGAAATCCTTTGCCCACCTTCCTCTCATTTATGACACATCAATCTTAGCTAATTATATGCACATCTAACCTGGAACTACTCCATGATTTTCTTTTCTTATTCCAAGCATTCTAAAATTGAGGACAAGAGATAGATAGACTCTAACACTGGCGTGTGGATGGAGAGTGCCAAACCAGGGTTCTGTTTCTAATTCTTCTGTGCCCTGACTGACCTTGGAATCCCTCTGGAAGCCCACACCTGCCCTAGGAACTGAAAGAGAGAGTGCCCTTGCCTAGTGCCTACGGTGGCTGAGATCAAGTGAGGTCATGAGTGGAAAGTGACTTTCACATTGAGGTGCATTTCAGAACACTAATGGCTCAAAACTCTAGAACTCTGTATCAATGATGTGGGAAGGGCCACAGACACTTCCTGGACACCCTCCCTTGACCCATTTCCTTGGCACAAACAATTTAAACAAAGCTCTGGTGGGTATTTCAAGTATGCCCGCTACATGAACCTCTGCTTTTGTTTCACTCCAATGCTCATTGTAACAAAAAACAGATGCAGCCTGGGGATTAGAGAGGTAGGCAGTACTCGTACCTATGGTGGATAAAGGCAGGGAAATGCCCCAGCTACCTACACACCAGACGGACAGTTGTGAGATCCATTCTATGAGATGTTTCAGAGGGCTCCTACAGCACAAAGCCTCAGCTTCCCCACTCTCAGTAGTAACACTTCCTCTATGTCATGTCCTCGCTCCTCTCTCTGCTGCATGAGCTTCTAACCCTGTAGTGGCGAATTGTAGGTGTCAATGTGACTGGCCCACAGGGTGCCCAGTTATTTGCTTAAATACTATTTCTTGTCATTTCTGAGTGTGCATTTGAGTTGGTAGGTTCAGTAAAGTAAAGAGTGTCTTCCCCAGTGTAGGCTGGTGGGTTTCATCCAATCTGCAGATTTGACAACTACAGAAGGGTGAACAAACTGAAATTCTCTGAGCCTGAGTGTTTTCAAGTTGGGACATCATTGTTCTCATGCCATCAAAATCAATCTCACATGATTATTTTCACTATTGGCTCTGCTGTTCTCAGGCCTTTGGTCTCAGCCTAGAGCTTATATCTTCGTGTTTCCTGGCTCTGTAATTTGCTAATTACAATACAACTTAAGTCTAGCCAACATCTTATAGTGAATTGTGATCTGTATCTGCCTGTCTTCTCGGAATGACTCTATTTATGTAGAAAATCCAAACTAATATATACTCCCAAGTCAACGGATCTGCACCCAAACCATTGTCTTAAATCTTATAAGGCGATCTCAAACTATACTGGCTGAACTGAGATTTAATCTTTATTTAAAAAATCGGATTCACTGATTCCTTTTCCTTTCGCAAATGTTTATAGCACTTCCCCCCCCCCCCGCTTTGTACTGAATCCCTTGTTGGGGCCAGGGGCATCTGACATGTTCCTACTTTTGAAGAATGTTCATATAACAAAGGAGACGTAGAGATGCACGACTCTGATGCAGAGCAAAGAGTACAGGAAGAGCAGCTTCTGGAGAAACAGCCAGGTTTGACTGCAGCTCCGGATTGAATTTCTGGTCATGCTTCCTCAGTGCAGCCCTTCTTCCTCAGGCTTGGCACAAGCTCCAGCCTAGATTTCTCCCCTAATGATATTACTGAGCCTGCTTGTGTGCTGACGCAATGACAGCTGTGAAGAATGCTCCATTCTGGAAAGGTCAGGGAACAGCATAATCCACACACTAGCAGCCACTTTGCACAAAGCCCATTGCTGAAACACAGATGTTAACCTTTCCGCTTTGCAACGGCAGTCTAGCTACTGCACCTCGCCGGGGGCTGGCAGGGATGTGGTAGCGGAAAGCAGCCTTCCTTCTAGGGAAGTGATCTACGAGATACCTCCTGCTTTCATTGCCTGTCCCTAGAAAATGCTGCACTGGGTACTTTGGACCTGGGTTACTGGTCAACCAAGGCTTACTTAGAAGTGACAACAATGCAGCTCACACTGCAATTTGAATACAGATATACCAGACCAGGTTTGTCTTCATGCTCTCAGCCCAGAGAAAATGATTCTGTTGCCTTGGACCCCAGACTTCTCTTTGAGCTCTTTTCTCTACGGACTCTTCTGGAAGTAGCTATGAAAGTCCAGGCCCACTCCTGGACACAGGGGATCTGAAGGTGATGCAACTACCCTGAGTCCAGGTGGAAGGCGCCATGTAACCACCATGTTAGCTGGCACTTTGACATTTCTCTGAGCACTTTCAAGGCAGAGTGCAAAGGTTAAGAGAACGAGGCTAAGGGCCAGGCACGGCAGGACTTGAAAGCTGGCACCAACACTTCCTAGCCTCTTAATGCAGACACATGACTGACTTAAATCCTCTGAGCTTCCTTTTGGAAGAGATATTTGACTTTTTATTATAAAAATTTCTAAAAATGCAGAAAACTAGTATCATTCATATAATATACAGACAAATGTTTAACCAAGCGTTTTGATAGCTCTTGATATTTTATCAGACTTTTCTGTGTATATATTTTCCCTGAGTGATTTGACTTATTCACATATTACTTGATTTTAATTTTTGGTTTTGTTTTGGGGTTGCACTCAGAGATGCTGGCATCAAACCATGGAGGATCAGCTGCAGAGAAGGCAATGACCTTAACCCCATGTTAACGTTCCAGCCCCTGCTTCTATTCATTTTTAATTATTGTTATTTTTAGTTAAGGATCATTAATGTCATTGTTTGTCCTTCAATGCTATTGAACCATCCCCACCAGCAGGGTATCAGTATCTCCCACCATTGTCCCAAAGGCCCATCCCCACTGCCCCAGCTTTGCCCTTCTCCAATTCATCACCGGGGTGGGGTCCACTCCCAATGTCTGGGATGCAGTGGTGGGAGCAGCCTGTGGAGGAGCCTGCGCATGGGAGAGAACCTGGGGCGTACGTCACTGCTCAGTCCCTGCCCTATTTCTTGGCCCAAGCACCTCTGAGCATCTCCCACCCCACGCCCCAGCTGTGTTTCAGAGCCATGCCCAGGACCTCACCTTCCAGATTATAATCTTTAGCAACACTTATGTTTTTTATGCTACTCAACTCCGTTTATTATTTCGAGTTCGAAATAAAATAAAGCGGCAATTTCTGCCAATTTCATTGAAGACCGAGATCTAGCTAGATGGGGTTTGTGGCAGTGCTATGGAGACATGATGCTCTCTAGCTGGCTGTCCTTACCCAGGTAATGAGACCCTCAGGAGGAAGGAAAAAGGGGCTGAAGAAGTGCCCCTGGGCTGTAGGTCCTGTTTGTTCCTACTGTCTAAGTTATGTATTTTGAAGTGTTTCTTACATATTCACTTTGGAACACTTCCCTTTTTATCCCTGATTGCATTGAAAGGCAATATATCCTCATAGTACTGCATAAAAAAATACAGGAGAAAAGTTGACAAGAAAAGAAAAATCACTTTATCCCATTCTACATTCATTCCATTGACTCCCTGGTATGGTTCCTTGAACAGTCTTATAGTGCTTTAATTTGGTTGGCCTATCTTGGTTTATTTTGGCTCCATGGTCAACTCTGTGTTGCCAATTCTAGACCACAGAGAGAGGAGAGGTCCTGAGTAATACCTGCTCCCCTTCTGAGCCTCAGAGAAAAGGAGGACCCAGGTGAGGCCCTGCTGGGTGTGGGCAATTACATGGCCACTCCCGGTAGGTGTGTCTTGGGCCACAGACATCCTCTGGAGCTGCTCAGTCTCAGAATTACCTGTTGGCATCCTGAATCTCTGAGGAGCCATGGGACTTAGGCTAGGGGGAATGTTTTTAATATTTTAGGTTCAGAAAATGATGTGAGAGAAGCTTCCACTGGAAAAAAACAGATATTTTGTCTTTCTCAAGCAAAGAAGGTGACTAAGTTGCAATCTGTAATGTAGTGTGGAGCCTTGCTGCATCTCAATTCTTTGTCACTGTTTGAGAAAGAATTCAAGCAGAAGGCAGCATACATAGTGGTAGAGGGAATTATTAAACAGTTAGTATACGTATAATATGCAATGGGAGCACAATTAAGGGAGAGTCACATCCTGGTTTTCTTGCTAGTTTGTTTAAGGAATGAGCTTTGAGGGAGGATAAGCAAAGGGTGAAAATGATTGTGGTGATTGTGTGTATATATAAGGACTAAAACTCTTGCCCATATTTCACATGCATCATTAGCATCTAATTATGTAGCTAGGGAATGTGTTAGTTAATATATATTTTGGACTTAATGAAAAGTGAAATCGGGTCAAGGTTCTATCTACTGAGCAAATTTCAAGAGTTGGCTGGAACTGGCTAAAAAAATTTTTTTTTTGCTTTTTTGGGTCACACCTGGCCATGCACAGGGGTTACTCATGGCTCTGCACTCAGGAACCACTCCTGGCAGTGCTCAGGGGACTATATGGGATACTGGGAATTGAACCCGGGTGGGCCCCATGCAAGGCAAACGCCCTACCCACTGTGCTATCGCTCCAGCCCCCCTGGATGGAAATTTTTCAGGAATTTGATGACCCCAAGACTATGTTGGAGTCTCAAGGCCACTTTGTTTTTCTTTAAGCACAGAATATAGTGGGGTGGTTCATTTCTTATTGTAGTTTTTCCATGTCGCCCCTCCTATATCATACCTTAACCAAATTGAGAGAGATTAGTTAAGAGTTAAATTAAAATAGTGGGAGGTTAAATACATATATAATTCGTGCTTCCAATTGACAAGTCAGAAATAATACATTTGATTCTCCCCCCACCTCCACCCTGTCAGCACAATGGGCAGTGCGGCAGGCTGTTCCTGGCTCAGTGCTTGGGCTTGAGGCTCACTGCCAGTAGAGCTCACTGGACCATGGCTGAGGGCTTCCGGCAGGCAAAGCATGTGCTCACTTATTCAGGTAGCATTCCAACCCCTTACACTGGTTTTATTATGTAATATTAAAGGAGTAAACTCTATAGAGAAATCTGAGTTGTCAGTTCCAGAAATGTTTTCAGAACACTAGAAACGGGATTCAACGATGTCCAGCTGGAAATTTAAATTGTCACTTGACCACAAAAGAGGTCAGGGAGAATGAAAATTCTGGAGAACAGAACATTGTGGCAATGGATGGTGAATATCTTCTTCCTGAGACTTGAAGGCAAAAATAAGAAGAAAATCACAGTAGGCCATAGAATCAAGGAGAGTATATTCAACTGCAGAGAGATTCTGGAAAACAAAAGAGCAGTCACCAAACCCTGAGCACTGCTGGGGTGCTTCTGGCGGTTTCCAACAGAACACCAACGGGTTTGCAATGCCAGACTGAATGGCACTGGCAGTGGTCCTGAGCTCCAGGACACCACTGGGTGTGGACTCTCTAATAAAAGCCTGAAAGGGTTGTTCCAGAATTTCTGGAGTAGAAGTTGGCTCCATAGTCCTCCTTGCTCACAGACTTAGACATCCTCCTTCCCCAATCTGAGGATCAGAAACCTGAGACACAAGTTAATGTGGAAGAGAAAAAACTGTGCTTAGCTCTAGTAGAATCCACAAATGGCTTCACTACGTCACAGTTGTTTCAAAACTGAGAGGATAAAATACCAGTGACATCATATTACAGGAGTTTCTGAAGCCACAACTCAGATAAGTTATCGGATATGTTAAACATAGACATGTCAGTGGAACTGGAGCAAGAGGGGAGTGGGTAGGGTGCTTGCCTCACATGCAGCTCACCTGGGATTTATCACTAGCACCCCAGATAGTCTCCCAAACTCTATCAGGACTGATTGCTGAATGCAGACCCAGGAATAAGCTGTGCACACTGGAGGTGGTGCCCCAGACACACAAATTAAACATATAACCCAAAGCATATTCATTACTATTCCACCACTTTGTATTACTTGTTGTGTTTTGGTAACTAAAGTCCAATCCTCTTTTCACCCGTAGTTTGGTGTTATTTAATACAGTATGAAGCGTTTACTTTGAAACTGGAAATAAAACCAAACAATGGAACCAAGTTCCAGACTTGGAGAAAGCTAGAGGGAAAGGGGAGGGTGGGAGGAATGGCTAAAGGGTCTTCTGGAATGGGCTCACTAGAACTTTACAGATGGGAGGGGTAGGAATTATGTACATGCAAGGAGGCATTCTAAAACTCCCGAAACTCCTATTCACTTATATCACTTGTTATCCTGTTGCTCATCAATTTGCTTGAGCGGGCACCAGTTACATCTCCAGTCTTCCCTGTCGCATGCTAGTGTAGCCCAATGGTGTCTGCTTGCTCCAGGAACATGAAGAGCCTCAAACCATTCCTCAAGACCCTGAACAAAAAGTTTGAGGCTCCATAATATTATAAATCCATAAGTCAATAAAACACAAAAAATTGACAAAACACTGCTCTGGTAAAGAGTATTAAATAGACCCCAGTCCCAGTGCACCAGCAGATGTGACCCCAAACCACCAAGTTCTACAGACTGAGGCCTGGTAATCCCACTACCATGGAAGTCACAACACAAATACTCGAGACCTCATATTAAGCCTTGGGAACTTAGCCAAGTATCACAGGAAATGCTCCCCAGGGAATCTGAGCAATGTGTAGGAGACCTCCCACCCAAAGAACACAAACCATAGTTCTAAATGTAGCTCATGATAGGAAAATAGTGGCAGGAGACATTGGCATGGAGGGAGGAGTGAACACTTGCCTGGGAGTTTGGGCACCAATAGGGCTCCTTCTTGATCTTGGTTGGTGCCACCCAAGGGTGAAAAAAGCTGATGTCTTCTGCTGCTGGGTGAGTGACTGGGCCGAGGCCACCTCTTGTCATTGGTGAGGAACTGAGGGATGCTAGATCACTGTTGGCACTCTCTAGTCCTGGGTCCTGAGCCAGATATTTTTCCCTTCCACTCAGAGCCCTTTTATGACTCTCTGTTGCATTATCTCCAAAATTTTCCATTGTACTTAGCTGAGGGGAGTAGACATGGGTCTCTGTCAAGTGGTCTGGAAATGGAAATCAATAATAATTATTGTCCTAAATAGTAACTTATTTGTGGGTTCTTTTGGAAGCCCTGCAAAGACCATTATATTGTTTATGATATTGTTTATGTATAATGAGTTTAATTTTCTTATCTCTTATCTCTTTGTCTTTTCTTTCTCAAATGCATCATTAACTACAAGACAGGCTGGTGGCTTCTTAGTTTTGCTCTGCAACTGAAGAGCCTTAGGGACTCAACAGATAGTAAAGGGTTAAAGGCACTTGCATTGCATATTTGATTCTGAGCATCACATATGAGCGGTCCTCTGAGCATTGTCCAGCGTGACCACTGAGCACAGGGCCAGGAATAAGCTCTGAGTAAAGCTGAGTACCCGCCTCCAAAGAAAAGCAAGGAAAAAAAAGCTTTCAATATTTCCTCCATTAAGTAAAATTCTTGCATAGTATTTATCTATAGTACATAGTGGAGACCAAAGAAGTATCTTTTGGACTAGATAGTTCACCACACGGACCGAGGGCATGCATTACATGTATAGTGACTTGAAGTTGAGTCCTTGGCACTGTCTGGTATCCAGAGTCCTTCCAGGAGCAATGTCTGAGCACAGACCCCCTCTGGATGTAGTAAAAAACCCTAAAACTCAAAAGTAAAGAAGTTTTATCAAACCCCAACTCAAAATCTAAACCTAAGCCAAATCTTAATGCTAACCGAACCATAACCATGACCATAACATAAAAATAACCATGAGTATACTCATAAACACAACAATAAACATAACCATATAACCACACTGCTAAAGCTAACCTTAACTCTTACCCAAATCCTAATCCCCCCAAATAAGTTTTTTTAATTTTTATTTTTTTATCATATATTAGAGTCTCTTGCCTGCTCACCTGGCTGTCTTTCCCAGGGGTCTCCTCGGAGGGGATGGGCTCCAGCTTCCCTCCCCACCCCAAGCAGAGCTCCCGGCAGCCGAAGATCTCCAGAGCCTAGCAACAGCCATGCTCGAGGCCCCTCTCCACATGTTCGGATGAGCCTCATGCATGAAGGAACCAGCAGAGGAACCCAGGTGTGTGGGACCCGGGACTGAGACCTCCAAGCCTGCTTGGATCAGGATTGGGCCTCCTCCGCCCCAATTTCCCATTTCCCAATAGCTAGGCGGTCACACCCAGGGACTGCCTCTGGCACTTTGTAATAATGTCAATGGCCAGCATCCAGAGACTTAAAAACAAGCTCCCGGAAGCTCACGTTTGTGGCCACACAATATCTTATAGCCTACTTCTCCCTCTGGGAGAACCTGGCAAACTACTGGGAGTTTCCTGCCCACATGGGAGAGCCTGGCAAGGTCCCCTTGGTGTATTAATATGCCAAAACCAGTAACAAGGTGGGTTTCAGTCTCCTGACCCTGAAAGAGCCTCCAGTACGGCATCATTGGAAGGATGAGTAGAGAGAGGCTTCTAAAATCTCAGAGCTTGGATGAATGGAGACGTTACTGAGACTGCTCGATAAATTCAACAATCAACGGGATGATGATGATGATCATCATCATATATGAATGCTCTGTTTAAGTAAATAATTTATTTGAGATTGTTTAAATAAGCAAAAAGGGCATTTGATGATGTAATATGCCTGCCTACTTCAGTAACTCTGGGACACAGACCACAGAAAAACAGGCTGGTAGAGCAACATGGATGCTTATTGTCTCAAAGAAAGCGGAACCCGGAAGTGAGCTGAATTTGGAGTGAGTTATGTGACAGACTTCTTAAAAATTTATTTTACTTGCATTCCCTTTTACATTTTATTTTGTTTCTAGGTTAGACCTGTCAGTACTCAGGACTTACTCTTAGCTCTGAGTTAGAGATGATTCCTGGTGGGCTCAGGAGACCACATGGGCTGACAGGGATAGAACTCAGGTTGGCCATATGCAAGACAAGTGCCTACCCCACTTCACTGTACTATTTGATAGAACATTTCCTTTTCACCCAAGAAATATATATATATATAAAAGTTGTATGATATATATCATACAAATTAAACCTTTTCTAATAATAACTCCAAAGACATTAAATTTTAAACAAATCATGTTTAAGTTATGCAGCTTTAATGCAGCTTTATATGATATCATGACCCTAGGGAGTAGATAGATGAAAAATGACATGTGTGCCCCAATTTCTCTGAATATTTCCTTTCTGACAACACTTACAGTGTCACCTTGGCTACAAGATGGTTCCCTTAAGACTAGGAAGTGACTTCAATGGCACAGATCTTTATGTGTTATCCTTGCTTTCGTCTGCTGGGACACAGAGCAGCCCTTTGCTGTCATTGCTGCATGTGTGGAGATGGAACCTCTATAACTCCTCAACAATATGATCTAATGGTATCAATATACCAGAATTTAAGGCTTATTCACTAACCAAAAAGAATTCAAAAATAACATGATTAGCAGAGATGACTTTGTCTAATGAGAAACACTCGTCACATCCCTTGGGCCTAGAGTCAATCCCCAGAGCGGCACAGTGTAGCCACACAGTTGAGCAAGAGGAAGAAATGAATCTGATGTGGACTTTAAAATTATTGTCTCCATGCACACACGTTGAAAATGCTAAGTCTAATTATGTAAACATCTGTCGTGGCATGTTGCTAAGAATCTGTTCAGGCAACAGCACCGGGAACAGAAACAGGTGATTTAGAAGACTGAAGAGAAGTAACACCATTCTTCTTCTTATAGGAGAAGGAGGAGTCTGTGCAGTTTTTGAATCAAGATGTTCACAATGGCTTAGACTACAGCACAGGCAGTGAACCTCGCAAGCATTAAGGCCCTGGACAAGGCAGCTGAAGTCCCAGACCATTGCCAACAACCAGAAGCCACTCTATCCCCCTCCCGAGCCTTAGAAATGTTTCTTGTACTTTATTTGCTTGCCAAGAAAAAAAATCAGGGAAGCACTGGGTTAGCAGTTGAGAACAATGACTCTAGAACAAGATTGTTTGGTTAAAATACGATCCCGTCTAAGAATAACAATTGCAGAGTTAAGATTGTTTGGTTCAAATTTGAGGCCCACTAGCTCCGTCGCTTCTCTGCACTGCACACACATCCTCATCTGTCAAATGAAAGTGATGGTGACAGAGATCATTCTCACAAGGTCCCCGTGGAATTTTAAATGAGTCATTCTCTACCCAGGATGGTTTTTAAATGCCTGGGACTTATAAGACACTAAATATATTTTGGAATTAAAAATAACAACTTTCCACTTCTTTCTCCCACAAATAAACAATAAAGAAACAAAGAAACAATTCAGGATCTGTTCTTTCAGAAATGTCTCTAATCTAAAGGGTTTTGTGTGATTAATAGATATTTTCAGAACACGTACAAGGATTTCTAATATAGGTCTTTTCACTAGTAGGAACGCTGTTGTAATGGTTACATGCACAAAGTGTCAAAACTTGAAGGTTGAATTTGAGATCATAATTGCTATGTTCTGTGTTTGCACAGATGTACATGCACACTCTCAAAACAAAGCAAGTGTGAAAGTACAAATTCACTAACATTGGTGAGGGCAGCACAATAATTACATCATCATAAAGTTTCAAAGTCTCACAATCTGTGGATTTTTTAGGAGATTGCATGACCATTAACATCTGGATTTTATGGTGTGACTAGAAAGTCAATCCTGCCCACAATTCCATCTCTCTGGGTCCTAGATGGAAAAAGTTGATTCTTTCAGAGCCAGTGGTTGGGAGTTTCACATATTCTCAATAGCAAATATGTCTGCCTTCTCTCCAGCATCCGTGTCACTTCTCCTCAAGTTACTGCTGCAGCCACGCTTGAAAACTAGCATTGTCCTGGGACACTTGAGAAGTTAAAAACATGGTCTTTCTTTGTGGCCTCTGATAGACAAGTCCCTTGCATACTCTGTGTCACTCTTTGTTGTTTGAGTTCTGAGACAATTGAAGTGCCTTTGAGCTTTACACGATGTAAATGTCCTCTTGAATTGTTTTTCTTCCTAGACTGTATATCTAATGGAACAGGCACAACTCTGCCCTTTCATAACTTTATGCAGATTATTCTCCTGTAAATACACACACACACACACACACAGAGTCATCCCAGCCCACACTCAACTTCCTGATCACTGAGATGTACATGTAGGTTAATAGCAACACAATCCATAAGTTGAGGAAGACAAAATGGAAGTTGTATCAGGAACTGATGTACAAACAGAGGTCACAGGATGAACCAGATTATCTTCCTGGTAGGAGTGCTGATGGCATGGAGAATGCATTGGCAAGGGCTGGTGGAATTCATGAGGGTGGCATCTGCTAGGAACAGGTGGGAGCGCTCAGCAACCAGGAAGATGCTCCTGGAATTGAGACACTTTCTTCTGTTCATACCCTGGCTTGACTTCCTGTTTCTTAGTTTGTAAGATTCAGATGCTAAAGGTTAGTCATAAAAGAAATAGGCTGCAGATGGTAGCAGCTTTGATATAAGTCATGCATTGTCTCTGTTAATTCAATTGTCCTTTGTTCCTGTTTTGCTATGTGTATTCCAGATGAAAAAAAGTGATGTGTAACACAATCTCTCACAGAGTGAAAGAAATGTCAGGTGATGACATTTGGGGAGGTTAGTTCTCAGGGAAATTCAAGCAAAACAAGCAAGATCCTTGCGCTGGGAACAAGGCTGGGATCCCACTGATTTCAGAAAATGTTCGTTTAGGCTCTTGATTACTGGCTGATGCACAAATTTATATCTCAATGTGGTTTAGAATCTCTCTCTTCTTCCCTCCCTCTGGGACTCATTTCTTAAAAGGTGAGGAACCACCTTTGAGACTGATAGAGCGTGGATTCTAGGCTAATGCCTCCATTGAATTAAATGTGCAAAGAGATGATTCATGTGTTTCTTGAAACATGAAGGAGAGTGGGATCAGCTGAGAAGTAATATTTGTCGGTGTGGATGGGTTTTATGTGAATTAACTTTAGCATCCTTCCAACAATTTTCCTAACCCAAGGACAACCCTCATGATTTTCTGTGTGAGTTTGAACATCATCTCCCCGGCGCCACCCTCCCCTCACTACAATGTCTACTGTTGATGCCTCTCAGGGGACTTCTGTCTTGAAAGAACAGCTCTCCTGGTCTGGTAAACAATGATTTATTACTGCCTGGCTCTGGGCATCTACACTCATGAAAATGTACAGAAGTGTCATGACTTTCCTGGATGAGCCCCAATGCACTCCCAGACACGGTCACCTCCTTAAGTACCGGAGTTGGGACTTATGTATTTGATTGCTGAAGGGAGATTCAGTCAAGCCTATAACATAATAGTAACTTCATTTTCCCAGAATTTTGAACTGGGAAACTCAGGCTCTAACTTTACAAGACCTGAAAGTTCAAATTTTAAATAAAAAGAAACTAAACAAACTATAGAAAAAGACTTAACACTTCAGAACCATGGGACTGACTTTATTATTCTCAAGTCACCCTTAGGGGGCACCCAAGACTGACCTGTTAGGATCCCTGAAACCCATTTCCACATTTCCTAAGTGACAGAATCATGTAAAAGCTGAGTTCCAAAAGAATTCTGGTCTATCAGACCCAGAGGGAAAAAAAAGAATACTTTGGATTGCTATTCCAAAATCAGCTTTTCCAGTTGTTCTCTTCAGTAAAGATGTATAATACCCCATGATGACTGAGGAGACCAATGTCTCCTTTCATGAAATACCCCATCCTGGAGCTTGTTCTTTGGCCCTGACAATGCATTTATAATAAAACTTAATGCCGAAATATTATTCAATTAAAACACTGAAAAAATCTGCTGTGAAAGAAACCATTACTAGCATTGAAAGAGAACCTAGCTTTGGGAAAAATTATCTACACATCAAACTTCTGATAAGGGGCTGTTATCTGAGTTATATAAAGCACTCACAAAACCTTAATAGTGACAAAGAAAATAGCTTCACAAATGAGAAGAGCTGAACATATACTTAGCCAAGGAAGATTTACAGATGGCCAATAGGCGCTTAAAAAAAAAGTCATCATCAAAGATTATTACTGAAATGCAAATAAAAGTGACCATGAGAAATCATCTCACACAGTGAAACTGGTTCACATTAAAAAAGTCTCAGAAGCTCCAAATGCTAGTGAGGGTGCTAATTTGCTGTCAGTGGATGCACTTTGGTTTACTGTCTATGTGAAGAAGTATGGAGAGTTCTTAAAATGTTAAAAATAGAACTATGATATGATCCAGCAATTCTACTCCTAGATGTTTATTTCAAGAACATAAAAAGTGATTTGGAAAGACATATATGCACACACCTTACCTGCAACACTATTTATAATAGTCAAGATCTGGAAATAGCCCAAGTTCCCAAGGACTGATGAGTAGATAAATAACGTGATGCAAATATACTTAGCTTTAAACTACTCAGCCAAGAGGAATATGAAATCTTGCTTTTGCAACAGTATGAATAAAACTAGAGGGGATCACGATATCAAATTGAGTCAGAAGGAGAAAGCTTCTATCAGATAATCTCGTTTATAGATAGCATGTTAAGAAACCAACAAAGGGAACAATTAAGTCCACTGAAAACATACCTAAAACTCTGGCTACAAGAAGCAGGTCACATAGTGGGAAAGCAACACATGTGGAGTAGAAAGGAAGGATCCCAAGGACCATATGGAGGGCCACTGACATTTGGACATGGCTTGATAGTATACTCATCTCCTAAAACATGTACACATTTATGTGCTTGGAAACTATAGCTAACTCAGTACACTTACACTCTTTTAAAAATGTCTTAAAAAACATATTATTTTATTTGTTTTGCATTTTTAATGCCTTTGAAGAATGGTTTTGCTTATTTTGTGTGTGTGTCATACGCAGCGATGCACAGGGGTCCCTCCTGGCTCTGCACTGAGGAATTAACCCTGCAGTGCTCAGGGGACCATATGGGATGCTGGGAATCGAACTTGGGTCGGCAGTGTGCAAGGCAAACACCCTACCCACTGTGCTATCACTCCAGTCCCAGGTTTTGCATTTTAAAAACTAATTTCTATGTGTGATTTTGTTTCAAGTTTATCCTTGAGTAGCTAGTCTTAATTTTAATTATGTAAATTTAATTTTTGCTAGTGTTACAATGATTATTTCAAATACCACATTCAACTGTGCAATGACTTTATTTTGACTAATACATTCTTCTTATCTACTCTGATTTTTAATCTCCTGTTTTTATGGTGCATTATGTATTTTTTTAATCTGAGTTGTAATTTGATATATATATTTTAAAGAAACCCATGTTTCCAGGTGATTCTGGTGTCTATATTTTGAGAATAATTCTGACAGCTTTTAGCCATTAAATTTTATTTATAGTCCTTTCATAAATATTATTATTTTAATTTCAGTCGATTTATAAGCCACTGATCTTATGGTATCCATGTTTGAAGTTCGAAGATGACAGTTCCTTCTGAGTCCCTTATATACTCTCAAAAAGTATAAAAGCAAGCAGAAGGCCAGGTGGTGAGGAAGTTGCCACCTTACGTTTTGATGAATCGTCTCAATCATTCTTTAATCAATGCCCTCTGGCCTGAGGGCTGACATTTCCCTAGATTGAGTTGCCTGGGAGTTTTGTAGCTTACTGTGAAGTTCTGGAAATCTTTGGTTCTCCATGTACCATTTTCCCACTTTCCAGAGTGCATTAGGTGCTGAAGCACTATTGTTGCTAATAAAATCGGCACGACTTCCTGCTTCCTGCTTTTGTCCCATTTTCAAGGCTATTCTCTGGTCTCTGAGAATCTATTCTCTTCTCTCCAGCAGTCTACATTATTAAAGGAGTTTGATGGGCATTTCCACACATGACAATAATTTTAAAGAACTATGCATCTATTCATAGTTCCAAGAAGCTCTTGTCCTAATTTTAAAATTGATTTTAAGTAGGCTGTCATTATATTTTCTCTTTGTGGCAACTTGCCCTCTTGTGTTATGTGTGAAGATGGGATTTTATTTTCATTTATTATTGTTCTAAAATTATTTCAATGAGTTTCAGAGTGATAAGCAGGGGCTGGAGCGATAGCACAGGAGGTAGGGCGTTTGCCTTGCACACGGCCGACCCGAGTTCGAATCCCAGCATCCCATATGGTCCCCTGAGCACCGCCAGGGGTAATTCCTGAGTGCAGAGCCAGGAGTAACCCCTGTGCAGAGCCAGGTGTGACCCAAAAAGCAGAGTGATAAGCAGACATTTTTTATTTATTTCAACAATATTTATCTTACCTATAATTTACCTGTTTGAGAATGTTTCCAATATATTGATTTCTATCAATATATATAATACATTTTTTCTTCCAAAAAATCACATGACATAATTTCAATATATTAATGGCAGATGTAGAAAGCCGGAGCCATAGCATAGTGGGTAAGGCATTTGCTTTGCACCTGGCCGACCCTGGTTTGATTCCCCTCTTGGAGAGCCCGGCAAGCTACTATCTTGCCTGCATGGCAGAGCCCGGCAAGCTACCCGTGGTATATTCGATATGCCAAAAACAGTAACAACAAGTCTCACAATGGAGTTGTTACTGGTGCCCGCTCGAGCAAATTGATAAGCAACAGGATGACAGTGATACAGTGATAGAAAACCAATGGCTAAGTATAGTGTAGAGACTATTTCCTCCAGTAATTCTTTTAGGATAAAATGAAAACTACAAATTTCATGAAGGTTAGGGTCTTGGACTTTCACCTGCCATTGTATTATATTTTTAAGCTAGTACACCAAACAGAGCAAACAAATAATAAATGTTATATTGATAAGTGGACTGGAGTGATAGCACAGTGGGTAGGGCGTTTGCCTTGCACACAGCCAACCCGGGTTTGATTCCTCCGTCCCTCTCGGAGAGCCCAGTAAGCTACTGCTACCGAGAGTATCCCACCCACACGGCAGAGCCTGGTGAGCTACCCATGGTGTATTCGATATGCCAAAAACAGTAACAACAGGTCTCACAATGGATGTTCCTGGTGCCCGCTAGAGCAAACCAATGAACAACGGGAAGACAGTGCTACAGTGCATTAATAAGTGAACGAACATAGTTGATACCACAGTATTTACCACTGACTTTGTAATTTCTACCCTACAAACTAAAAGCAAGGGGCTGGAGTAGTGATAGCACAGTGGGTAGGGCATTTGCCTTACAAGTGACTGACCCATGTTCAATTCCCAGCATCCCATATGGTCCCCCGAGCACCGCCAAGAGTGATTCCTGAGTGCAGAGCCAGGAGTAAACCCTGATCATTGCCGGGTGTTAACCCCAAAATTTAAAAAAATCAAAAAAACAAAACTAAACTAAAAACAAGAACAACAAAGTAACAAGTAGACAATTCAGAAGAAAGTATTTGATTTTTCTATTATTTTTTTCAGCTAATTAATATTTTCATTAATTTTTAAAAGTACTGGAAGAAGAAAATTTCCATTATTTGGATTCCACCCCCCAAAAAAGATAGCCTTTCCATCCAGAGAAAAAATTTTATTTTCAAATGCATGTTCTGATAAATATGTCACCCATAATAAACCTCTAAAACACAAACAAATTAAAATACAAGAAGGACATGCCCTCTATTTCCAGGACAATTGGGTTCATCCTTGGCCTCTTTATCTCTCTCTTAACAGAATGGAGTGAGAACTGATGAACTTTTTCTAAAATTAATTTTAGAAAATATGTTTGTCCCTTTTCTTCCCCAAACAACAGTAACAAATGTCTATTTGCTACTAAGTTCAACTAAATTTATCTTCGGTTAGAGGGCAGAAGATGCTTGCCATTTCTTAAGTGACATTTTGTCTTCTCAAGTTGTTTCTCCTACTAAAGATAAAGAAAATCATTGCAGCCTAGGTATCACATTATAGGTACTTTAGAACAAAATAGCTGTTGTGGGTGGAGTCTCCACGTAGCTATTGATGAGTGGAGAAGAGTCATCAAAAGCGTAGGCAATAGCAGCAATAGTAAATAACACAGGCTATACGTGGTCACAGAAACATGACTATTCCTCTAAAATAAACTTTGAGTTGTAAAGAAGAAGCAAACTAGAATATATAACATAAAACTATATCATATAAATTGAGGAGAAACAACAAAATCCATATTCCAAGCAAAAGTCCACCTCCAAAATACATGAACAAAAACTCAGTAAGATTGTTGTTTGGGGAAGAAAAGCAGAGTAAGAATGAAAGTGAGTATACAATGTAAAACAAGTAGATACTGCAATTAGGACTGTTGTAATTTACTCAATCGTAAATTGAAGAGTCTGGCCAACTCAACAGAGAGCGACATCAAGGTATTTCTTTGATACTATTTTACATTGGAATGAAATGAAAAGGTAAATACAATGTTCTAAAGAGATCAGAAAAGCTGGATCATCTTTGTGAACAGAAACCAGGGAACTAATTGTCACAATTAGTAATTATGTGTGTGAACACTGCGGATTTTTATCTTCATGTTACTACATTAAGCAGGACTTCAGCCATGGAGGATGAAAGCCACTACAATTAAGGCATGCATATTACCATAGTCAGATGCTTAGGAAAATAAAATGAAATAAACAATGGGAAGGGCCTTACCATAAGAGCCAGTTGGTAGCAGTGTAGTTTAATAACACTAGTATACTTAGAAATAAACAGAAGTAAGAATTTACTTTTTGATATTTTTCCTGAGCCATTAGGATTTAATACTTTAATAAAATATTATTTAACCCTCTTTATTGTATGAATAACATTTGTTTGTAATAGAATATTTTGAAAATTAAAAACAAATCATAGGTAAAAATTATACAATCTAGTAATCCACCATTATCATTTCAATGTATTTCCTTTTGGTTTTTTTCCCCAGGTATCATGTTATTTTCTAAGTTGGTATACATACCATGGTTATCCTTGCATGCTCTTTGATCTCACCTAACATAATTTAGGGCTTTTATGGAAATTATTGCATACTCTTCACAAATATGCACTTTAAAGTATGAATGAAGGAAATTATCCAAAATTTATATATAACTATTTCACCTAGCAATTTACTTTTCCCCTAGTAATTTGAAGTAATGACTATTCTCTTTACTTAGTTTTACTTTTATATAAAAATTCCACAGCATTTTAGGAGACATTCCCATGGGTTACATAACCAAGAACAAAAGAGATTGCACTTAACATTATTGAAAATGCAATTATTATAGTTTAGGTCACATATTTAAAGTAGTACTAACGTTTATAAATCAGATATAGACATGAGTCCTACCTGACCACCACCAAGACCCTCTAACAACATTGTTAGGATACTCCCAGTCCACCTCATTATTTAAGCTCATCCGTTCTCCCATTACTTTGGAGAGAACCTCACTTCATAGTCCAAGGTCAAGGGGTAATTTTATTTGACACTCACTAGTCCAAATGTGTTGGCATTTTTAGGATCTTGACATATGTGGTAAAATACAGGCAAAGAAAGTTTGCACCAGTCACTGGAGGTCATCATCGGCACAAGACTCTAGTACTGAGTACATGTTTGCAGCAGTCACCAGGGAAGGTCTGAAGATGCTAGACTTAAATGTTTATAACTATAATTTGAACAGCTTGTATCACCAGACTCAAGAATCACAGATATATTCTGAAACCATAGGTAAGCCTCTGGTCTTAACCTAGATGACTGAAGTAAGAATGCCAAAGAATGTATGTTGAAAAGATATTTTGAGGACTTGCTAGGGATGCCTTTTTATTCTATAGCCACATACATACAGTATGGCAAATGTAGATCTGACATCTTCAATAAATTATTATAAGAGTTTAATCCTAATAAGCTTCTTCTTTTATCTTATTCTGTTCTTGTATATTTATCATGAATGAATGAAAACCCGACCACCCATGCTGAAATGGTACTTTTATGAACATAAAATTCAATTATTTCTCTCATCAGAACACTGTTAACCAAACAAAAAAACGCTACTGAATTCTGATTTTCAGGAGTCAAAAATTTGGTATTAAAAGTAACTATGCAAGGAAAATAAATGAAGTGTGAGGTACAAGAGACTTCATTCACCATTTTCTGCAATCGAACCATTTCTCTGTAAATATGTCTCCTGTCCCTGTCTCCTGGCCTGATTTGGTCCCAATACACCAAGGTGCTGGAGAGGGAGAGAGCTTAGTGATCTCCTTGAATCTCCTTTCTACATTGAGCAATGGTTTCCTCTGCTCTATTTTCTTGGGCTGAGTTTACTCATTCCAGGAGCACAGGGGTTCCAGCCATTCTTAGCCTGAGACCAGGGGCCGGGAATGCTGCTTGGGAGCTGTCTATGGTCCTGTCTATGTGTGAGAGAGAGTGAAGCGGGTTCAGCAAGACAGGAAGCAGGCAGAAGACATGGAGAAGAAATTCTAAATTAAGGTTCACATTATATACTCTAATGAGGGCATTTCTGAGGCTTATCTGTTTCTGTATCCTTACTACAACTCAACTATTTTATAGGTACCCCTATATCCACTAACAACTTCTCTTTTACTCAAAAAATATATTTATGAATTGAGCTCTGAGTTGAGCTTGTAGATACAAGAAACATTCGCACAGTGATTCTTGCTTCCTGAGCCTACTAAGAGTATCTCTGAGTCTAGAGGAGAGTGATATAAAAGAAATTGCTATTATCTATAAGACATATGACAGAGCTAGATGCGCTAAGATTTTCCCATTTTATCAACATATATCTAATATATAACACTGTATTAAGATATACCACATAATTATTTGTCACATATATACTGTGAAATAATCACCCCAATAACATTAGCTAAAAAACATCATCTCAGGGGCTGGAGCGATAGCACAATGGGTAGGGCGTTTGCCTTGCACGCGGTCGACCCGGGTTCAATTCCCAGCATCCCATATGGTCCCCTGAGCACCGCCAGGGGTTATTCCTGAGTGCAGAGCCAGGAGTAAACCCTGTGCATCGCCAGGTGTGACCCAAAAAGCAAAAAAAAAAAACATCATCTCAGACAATACAGTTTTTCTTGTAATAAGAACACTTAATATCTACTTTCTTAGAGAACTTCAAGTATATAATACAGGATCATTAACTATAGTCACCCACGTTTGAGCATTTGTCTCTCTGTTCCTATAAGTGGAACTCTTCTGAAGCTTGGCTCGATGTAAGCAATTCATTAAACCCTTATTTCTTTACTGAACAATAATCAAGTAGCTCACCAAAAAGTTTTTGAAAAACCTCCTTAGCCTAACTCTTGTTAATTTAACGTTTAAGAGTCAGCTCATTGTTTTACTAACTCTCAGATATCAATTAGTAGGATAAAGTAATAAGTAACTTTAATGGCCAAAATGAGAAAGTTAAAATTTTAGGTTTATTTATTTTTGGCAAGATGTGGCCTAAATGACTTGTGTATATTTTAGGAAACATCTCATTACTCCTTACTAATTGTCCTTATCAATATAAGTACCCATCTTAATGCTATCTACATTATCCAACACTTCATAATGGCCTGGAGTGTAAAATCTACTCATGAAACACCCACATGCTATGAGGCTTATCTATAAGCATCCAATACCACATAAATCTGCTTGAGTTCTAATTATCAAGCTAATGACAATTAGAGATGCTTGAGGTTTTTTTTGCATTTTGAATTTATCTCTTACATGAAAAAATATGTTATATTTACTTTCTGATTTTATTTTATATGAAATGCATTTGTAGACAATTTGTTCATTTTTAGATTTTTTTTGAAATATATGTGCAACATTCTTAGTTGAAAACACATCATGGATTTAGATTTTCAATAAAACTTTCTGGCTCTTAAAAACAAGTTAGAAGACCACCCTTTCTTGTTAGTCACTTTATCAGGAGTACAAGCTCCAATGTTTATGATTGGGAAAGATTCTCTTATCTGTCAAATTATATACTCTAATTCAGCTAATGTTTTATCTTCCGGAACATGAGTTTAATTGGCAAATAAGGACCTGGGCAATTCTTGCAAGAATACTTTTGATTATGATCTTGAAGATTTGCATTCATTCCAATGTGTGGGAGAAAAAATAAAAAAGTTCTAACTTCCCCCAAAGTTTCTTTTCACAGGCTTTATAACAATGGTTTTATTCAAATTAATGCAAAATTATAATGCCCTTGACATTTTTTCCCTTAACCAGTCATTAAAAAAATTAAAACGCATCAGGTGTTAATTTTATGCAACCAGTCATCAAAGAAACTTCTTAGTTTTCCTTTGTTAAGTTTCCAGCAAAGTCTGAAAGCTCTTTGCAATCTGAAGAAATAGGCCATCGATCTAACAGCACATAAAACCAACTGAGTTTTTGCCCTGAAGTAGGTTGTTTGGCAGATGTTGCTGTGATGATTTGAGGAGCACCCTTAAACAGATTATCAAGGACTCTTTGGAACAGGGACAGCCTTAAATCAAATCCTTTCCTCCCTCTCCCTCTCCTGCCCACCTTCATCTATTAAGAGTAAAAACGACTACTAAAACTTTTCCACAAGTCCTGTGCATGCCACGAAGACTCACGTTTACTGCCAAACCCATAAAACTCCAACCTTGTGTTTAATAAGGTGGGAGGAGGAGAGGGGGGAGAAGCCCCATCAAGTTAGGAGTTTATGGAATTTGTTATTGCAAAGTTGCACTGTGTGAAGTTTATAGACTTGATGCTTCACGCTTCATGACATTAAGAACCTGGGGGGTGCAGTTTGATTTTCACTCTTTTTTTATGGTGGCGTTTATTTGTTTCCATAACATTTAAAATCAGAGACTTTACCTTCTGTTTTGCTCCACAATTAAAGGTCAACATGTAAGAGAAGTTTTCCATTCTGATCTTTGAAGATTTGGGAAGAGCGACAAACAAGTTTGACAAAAATTCACCAGGCAAGAATAGAATAAGACTCTTTAGGGTCTTATAAGTCTTATAAAATAATTCTTTTAGACTTAGGGACTACATGGGGAAAAATAGACCCCAGACTCTATCTTCATGTACTTTCTTACTAATAAACACTATGAACTCTAATGAACAGTGTGTTTACTACTGAATAATTACTATGTGTTCTTTTTTTGTAATTTAATTAATTAATTTACTTTTACAAATTTGTTCATGAGGGTTGGTTACAGACATTCAATATTCCAACACCAGTCCCACCACCATTGCACCTTCCCACCACCAATATTTCCATTTTTCCCAATCATCCCTTAAACCTGACTTTCTAGCTGGCCCTCAATAGTTTATTTTATATTGCTGGTTATAAATAATTTTGTAAAATGTATCAAAATGTTTCCTTAGAAGAAAGTTAGTGAAGATTATTATATCTAACCATGGAGCCATGGAACCCTCTTAGCAGATATTACTAACACGCACTAACTGTTCTTTTTTTAAAAAAAAATTATTAATGAATCACCTAGGGGGTACAGATACAGGTTTACATATTCTCGTGCTTGTGTTTCAGTCATATACAGCTTGAGTATCTATCCCTCCACCAGTACCCGTTCTCCACTGTTGACCCCATCATCCCTCCCACCCCCTCCCACCCCATTCCCCTCCCCACCCCGCCTTATTGGCAGAGCATTGCCCTCTGTTCCCTCTCTCCCCTTGGGCATTGTGGTTAGTAATGGAGGTCTTGGGTGGCCAATGTGTTAGGTCTATAGTCTGCTCCGTGCATGCCTCTCCCATCCCGAACGGGTCCTCCCACCACATTTTTGCTTGGTATTCCCTTCTCTGTCTGAGCTGCCCTTTCCCCCAGCATGTGAGGCTGGTCTCCAAGCCATGGAGCAAATCTGGTACTTATTTCTGTTATTCTTGGTTGTCAGGCCTCCATTCTGTTGTTTTATATTTCACAGATGAGTGCAATTCTTCTATGTCTATCTCTCTCTTTCTGACTCATTTCACTTAGCATGATACTTTCCATGTTGATCCACTTGTATGCAAAGTTCATGACTTCATCTTTTCTGACAGCTGCATAGTATTCCATTATGTAGATGTACCAAAGTTTCTTTATCCAGTCATCTGTTCTTGGGCATTCAGGTTTTTTCCAGATTTTGGCTATCGTAAATAGTGCTGCAATGAACATACATGTGCAGATGTCATTTTGGCTATATCCTTTTACCTCTCTGGAGTATATTCTCAGAGTGGTATTGCTGGGTAAAATGGGAGCTCAATTTCTAATTTCTTGAGGAGCAACCATATTGTTTTCCAGAAGGGTTGAACCAGTCGGCATTCCCACCAGCAGTGTAGGAGGGTCCCTTTCTTCCCACAACCTGTCCAACAGCAGTTGCTTTTGTTTTTTTGGATGTGTGGCAGTCTCTGTGGTGTTAGATGGTATCTCATAGTTGTTTTATCTGCATCTCCCTGATGATTAGTGATGATGAGCATTTTTTCATATGCCTTTTGGCCATTCATATTTCTTCCTTGAGAAAGTATCTGTTTATTTCTTCACCCCATTTTCTGATGGGGCTGGATGTTTTTTTCTTGTAGAGTTCTTGTACAGTGCCTTATATACCCTTGATATCAACCCCTTATCAGATGGGTATTGGGTGAATATCCTTTCCCATTCTGTAGATTGCCTTTGTATTTGGGTCACTGTGTCTTTTCCGGTGCAAAGCCTTCTTAGTTTAATATAATCCCATTTGCTTATTTCTGTTTTTACTCGATTGCTTAGTTCCGTGTCATCTTTGAATATACCTTTGGCTTCAATATCGTGGAGGGTTTTTCCGACCTTGTCTTCAATGTACCTTATGGATTGTGGTCTGATGTTGAGGTTTTTAATCCATTTTGATCTGACTTTTGTGCATGGTGTCAGGTCGAGGTCTAAGCCCATTCTTTTACATGTGGTTGACCAGTTATGCCAGCACCATTTGTTAAAGAGGCTTTCCTTGCTCCACTTCACATTTCTTGCTCCCTTATCAAAGATTAGGTGTTCATACAATTGGGTTGGTGTGTAGGGATATTCCACCCTGTTCCATTGGTCTGTGGCTCTGTTTTTGTTCCAGTACCATGCTGTTTTAATTGTTACCGCTTTGTAGTAGAGTTTAAGGTTGGGGAGGGTGATGCCTCCCATCGTCTTTTTCCCAAGAATTGCTTTAGCTATTCGTGGGTGTTTGTTGTTCCATTTGAATTTCAGGATTGCTTGGTCTATTTCTTTGAAGAATTTCATGGGTATCCTTATGGGGATCGCATCGAATCTGTATAGTGCTTTAGGGAGTATTGCCATTTTGACAATGTTAAGTCTTCCTATCCATGAGCAGGGAATATTTTTCCATTTCCTCGTGTCTTCTTTTACTTCATGGAGTAGGGTTTTGTAGTTTTCTTTGTAGAGATCCCTAACCTCTTTAGTTAGGCTGATTCCGAGGTACTTGATTTTCTGGGCACAATTGTGAATGGCATTGTTTTTTTTAATGTCATTTTCTTCTATCTCGCTGTTTGCGTATAGTAAGGCCATGGATTTTGGGGTATTGATTTTATAGCCTGCAACTTTACTGTACAAGTCTATTGTTTCTAGGAGTTTCTTAATGGAGGTTTTAGGATTCTCTAGGTATAGAATCTATACCTAGAGAGAGGTATAGATTCTAGGTATAGAATCATGTCATTTGCGAATAGTGAGAGCTTGATTTCTTCCTTTCCTATCTGGATGCCCTTAATGTCTTTTTCCTGCCTAATTGCTATCGCAAGTACTTCCAGTACTATGTTGAACAGAAGTGGTGAGAGTGGGCATCCTTATCTTGTCCCTGATCTTAGAGGGAAGGCCCTTAGTTTTTCTCCATTGAGGATAATGCTTGCCACAGGTTTCTGATAGATAGCTTCGACTATCTTGAGGAAAGTTCCTCCAAAACCCATTTTGGTGAGAGTTTTCACCAAAAATGGATGTTGGATCTTGTCAAATGCTTTCTCTGTTCTATTGAAATGATCATATGATTTTTATTTTTACTTTTGTTGATGTGATGGATTATGTTGATTGATTTCCGTATGTTAAACCATCCTTGCATTCGAGGAATGAATCCGACTTGGTCATGATGTATAATCTTTTTGATGAGTTGTTGTATTTTGCTTGTATTTTGATGAGGATCTTTGCATCCGTGTTCATCAGGGATATTGGTCTGAAGTTTTCCTTGTTAGCAGTGTCTTTATTTGCTTTTGGTATTAGGGAGATATGTGCTTCATAGAAACTGTTTGGGAGAGTACCTGTTTTTTCAATTTCCTGGAAAAGCTTGAGGAGAACTGGTAACAGGTCTTTGTTAAATGTTTGGAAGAATTCGCTGGTGAAGCCATCTGGGCCTGGGCTTTTGTTTTGGGGGAGACTTTTGATTACAGTTTCAATTTCCTTGATATTAAAGGGTCTGTTCAGATATTCCAAGTCTTCTTTGTTCAGTCTTGGGAGATTGTAGGAATTCAGAAATTTATCCATTTCTTCTAGTTTCTCTTGTTTTATGGCATACAGACTTTCAAAGTAGTCTCTGATGATCTTTTGAATTTTATTAGTTTTTATTGTGATGTCCCCCTTCTCATTTCTGATTCGGTTTATTAGGGTTCCCTCTCTCTCTTTCTTTGTGAGTCTTGCTAATGGCTTATCAATCTTATTTATTTTCTCGAAGAACCAGCTCTTGGTTTCATTGATCTTTCGGATTGTTTTTTGGGTTTCCATGTCCATGTTGTTCCTCTTGAGGTCAAGCCCTAGGACTCTGATTTGCCCTAGAGCCATTTTGAGGTCTTTTGCCATTATTTGTTGTTCCCTATATGCTTTCTGTAGCTCATCTTCAAGGTCACTGATTCTGTCTTCGGCTGAGGTCATTCTACTGTTGAGGGCTCCTATTGAGTTTTTTATTTCATCTACTGATTCTTTTAATTGTGTGACTTCTGTTCATAGCTTTGAAATTTCTGCTCTCATTTCCTCTTGGATTATCTTGGTGGACCGTTCCAATGCTGCATTTATATCGTCTCTTAATTTATTGGATGTTCATTCCATAGTTGTTTTGAGTTCCTGAACCATCTTCACGATTTCCTCTCTGAATTCTTTATCTGAGAAGAGATGGTATTTCTGGGAAGTCCCTGTGGGGGTTTCTGAGATCCTCCCTTCAATCTCTCCTGAGAGTGGGGATTTTCGCTGTTTCTTCATGTTGTTATGAGCTTTACTGTCCGGCGCTCCACTTTACCTTGTGAGGGTCCTCAATTGAAGAAGTGGGGTAGTTGACGATTGACATATAGTTATAAGAAAGCCACGATGTTCTTTGAAGGATTAGGTTATATAAATTGTGACATAAGTGAACAATGCATTGAGAGGGGAGCAACAAGTGCAGCCACTTTGGAGGGAGGCCACGCCCCCCCTTTGAGGCCACGCCTCCTGACATAAGGACACGCCCCCACAATCTGGGCAGGACATGTGAGTTAGGGCGGCGCTGAGGTTGACTGGCAGCGGTGGCAAAGTGGGGGTAGGGTCCAGAAGGGCCCAAGCCGGCAGGACGCCGACTTGGGGGCAGTTTCTCCCAGGGCCGCAGGGTGCAGGGGTGTACTAACTGTTCTTAACGTCTGTCACAAATGCTCACCCATTGGCAGTCTGAAGAGTGATATTATATTGAATAAGTGGCCATCCATAGCTGCCCAGTTGACCTAAAGCTTGGACAGTTCTTATTTTTTTGAGTGGCCTCTTTTTTGTTTGGTTCTTTAAAAGTAATCAAGTTTGAGAAGTTTATTTTTGCCCTAGATTAATATTTTGTCCCAGATAATTTCATTTTGCTGTTCAGAAGCTATCATACCTTTTTTCAAGCATTGTACTGCTTCCATAAGGCAACCCTGAAACCCAGCTATAGTTTTCCCATGCTTGTTCATTAAGATCCCCATGTACATTACTCATAAAAATCTTTACTGCTTCCACTACTTGGTGCCTTGATTAACTGGGAGATATCTATAGGTTTTGAATAGACACTGGGATTATATGGAACAAATCCACTCCAAGTTCACAAACACCCATAATCCTCTTAAAATAGAGCTGCTATCACCCACTTTTTAATAGTGTAAAGGTATGAAGGAGATCAGAAATAATACACCAATTTTATGGGTACATTGTGAGGGCTAATGAAAATACTCTAGGAAACCAAACATGTGGTCAATAATCCATAAAGTCTACTGTTATATCACTTCTTGTCTTTTCCCAGCACATCCAAACCTGCTCTAGATTGCAGACAGCCCTTTATTTCTTTTACCTGTTCACTTTAGTCTGTGATAAGACCTTGCATATAAATCAAGCCCAAAGTGTAGCTATTGGGGATGGGAAGATGGCCAGGATCCTTAGGATATTGGAGGAGGAAATGGACACTGGTGGGGAGCATGGTGATGGAATAAAGTGTATCTTAAATGTATAATTAACAGTATATTGCAAATCATGGTATCTCAATAAAAAAGGTAAAGAAATAAAAAAGGACATGAATTTAGCAGATAACTGAGCTGGAAGCTCACACTCAATAGCCTTCCCCCAATGACTGCCTACCTTGTGATCACAATGGGTGAGTTTAGTATGCATACTGATCACACCTCCCTCACCAGGGAGTCACTCCTTGCTCTGAGACCCATCTTTTCCAGAGTAATTCCCCTGACAATAGCCTGACTGTTCCTGCCTCTAATTTTACTTTGCAGTCCTTTGCCTATCACATATTGTCTTTCAGATCTGTTTTCTGTTAGGATGAAACATGTCTAACCCCATACTCCCCCAACTCAGAACTTTTCAACAGCTCAGTTCCACTTGTCAGCAGGACCCTCATAGTAGGACACCAGGTTTTCTCGCTCTGATCGCAGCATACCTCCGTGGAAGCTCACAACAGTGGCTTTGTTCACACTTTTACAATACACTTAATTTAAAAATCTCAAGGCACGGAATTTATCTCAAAAGTCATATGTGCCTGCCTTTCTTGCAAGGACTTGAATCTGTCCCCAGTACTGACTGACTCCCTTAGAAGCACCAAGGGGCAGGGGATGCTCATTTGTGGACCTGAGCATTGCTGCATTGCTCACCACTAACATTGGGCTCACTGGATCAGTTGGTTGGTTATCACTGGGAATAGGCCCAGGTCTCCATGAGCACTACTTGGGAAGAGCACATCCCAAAATGTTCTCTCAAACCCCCCAAGTGAAAATACTTATCTCCTCCTCCAGGTAATACTTAAAGAATTGAAATTGTTGACTTATTTCCTTCCTCTCTTCTGCAATGACAATAAACAAATGTTTATTTCATGTCTCAAATCACTTTTAGAAATACAGTAAGGAATTTACGGGAAAATGTGAAAAAAAAATTTGTTTATAAAACAAATTATAAACACAATTTGTTTGTCTTTGGAATGTCATGGGGAGCGGGGATGGGGCGAGGGGATGCCTGTAACATAGAATGCCTTTCTACCTGTGTCTCCTAAAATAAATGTTGCAGGTTTGCAAAAATGCTCAGTTGCCAACTTCTTTTCAGCATCCAGATAATATAACATGGCTTGTGTTCTATTGTGTACATTTTATTTAATCACAGGTTTTCCCCTAGACAGTTTGCACTTACCTGTGTGCCATGCTATCCCAAGTGGGCAGTGACGATATCAATACCCTTGGCGTCTCAACACCTGGAGCTCTTCAGAGCGCCTCAGACACTGTGTTGATTCATTGCTCTGATTTCCAAATAGTGGCAGGTTCCCCATTCATTCTGTAAACCACTCTCCAGCAATTCCTGAGCACTTTAAAGGGTAATCTGATCGTCTTTGAGACTCAAGCTCTTATGAACAATTCATGAAAATGTGCTGATTAACAAACTGGAAGAGATTACTATTGGTAAAATCCATATTAGTGAGTGGATTTTTACAGTCTGGTGGCCTAGAAGAGAGGCCCTTGAAATAGATGAGAGGGTTAGTGTCTTTCCAATGTGGCGATGAGATGGCAAGCACTAGAACTGTGCACAGCATTCTTTGCATGCTGATGCTACACATGGCAATCAGCACTGAGCAGAATCCCTATCACGTTGTATAGTCATGGAGTGAGAAAATATCAGTGAGAAAAAGTATGCATAAAAAATATTTTGTTGTTGTTTTATGACTATTTGCAGTTGTACTCAGGGAAAAATCCTAACTATGCTCAGGGGTCACTCAGAGGACCCTAGGAAGTACCAGGATTGAACCTAAGTCTGTCTCAAAGCAGGCTCCTTACTTACTGCATTATTGTTTTAGCCCTGGAAAGCATCTAATATGCCCTGGAACTGCATCCCCCTGATGATTATTGATGTAGAGAATTTTATCATGTACCTTTGGGACATATGAATTTCTTCTTTGAGGAAGTTTCTGTTCATTTTCTCTCTCAATTTTTGATGCAGTTTGATTTTCTTTTTCCTGTAAAGTTCTTATAGTACCACATATAAATTTGATATTAACCTTATATCAGATGAATAGCACTGTAGCACTGTTGTCCCGTTGTTTATCGATTTGCTCAAACAGTAATGTATTCAGTAAATAATTTTTCCCATTCTGTGGGCTGCCTTTGTATCTTAGACATGGTTTCTTCTGAGGCACAGAAGTTTCTTAGTTTCATGTAATCCCGTTTGTTTATCTTTTCTTCCACGTGCTTAGTTAGTGGTGTTTCTTTTCATTTATTTTTTCCTTAAAATTTTTTTTCAGTCAGTGGGGTTTCATCTTTGAAGGTTCTTTTAGCTTCAATGTCATGGAGGGTTTTGTTTACATTTTCTTTCCTGTACCTTGGATTCAGGTCTGATGTTGAGGTCTTTAATCCATTTTGATCTGACTTTTAGGCATGGCATTAGATAGAGGTTTGAGTTTATTTTTTAACATGCAGTTACCCAGTTGTTAAAGGGGCTTTCCTTGTCCCACTTCGTATGTCTTGCTTCTTTATTAAATGATCTTATGTTTGAGGTTGTGTATCAGGATGTTCACACGATTCTATTGGTCTGAGGGTCTGTGGGATAAGATGCTTTTAAGTTGGTGCTGCCATGGAATGGAAAAAAGATCAGCCTGAATGTCAAACTTCCTACTTGTGTGATCTTGGACTACTCAGCTGTTCTGCTCTTTATCTATGATATGGCAGGCACATCAGAGCAATCAGCAATTCCTAAACTTTAATTTAAACAAAAGCCAAATTCGAATATCAGTATATAAAATGAATTATGTTTGGTGTTTCTCTGACAGATACTGGATTTGGGCCCAAAAACCTTGCTGGAAATATGTTTTCCTTTTCAATCCCTTTATAAAGTACCATTGATGTACCCTTCGGATCACAAGAGTACCCAGAAACAGGGTTTGTAAACCATTGGTCTCCATTAGGAGAAGTTCATATGTCATCGAACTATAAAATTTTCATTAAATAATTTAATGTAATTTTCTGTAATAATAATTATACCAGTAACAAAATTTACACATACAAGTATACAAAGTTACTTAGTTTATAAAATTATTCACATGCATTACTGCCTTTCTTTTTATTTCTGCCCAGGGTTAAAGGTATGGCAGAAATTTATATTTTTATTTTACCAAAGACAATGGGATGGCATTACTGGGAGAAAGGGTCAATGATGCATTTTATGTCAATTCTAATAAGTATAAATATATGGAGAAGAAAGTAAGAAAGAAAAGAAAGAAAAAAAGAAAGAAAATAAAGGAAGAAAGGAAAGAAGGAATGGAGGGAGGTAAAGGAAGAAGGAACAAAGGAAGAGAAAGGAAGAGAAAGAAAGAAATAAAAGAAAGAAAGAAAACAAGGAAGGAAGGAAGGAAGGAAGAAGAAAGAAAGAAAGAAAGAAAGAAAGAAAGAAAGAAAGAAAGAAAGAAAGAAAGAAAGAAAGAAAGAAAGAAAGAAAGAGAGAAAGAGAAAGAAAGAGAGAGAAGAGAAAAGGAAATAAGAGGAGAGAAGGAAATAAGAGATAGAAGAGAGATAAGGAAATAAGATATAGAAGAGAGATAAGGAAATAAGAGAGAGAAGGAGGAGGAAAGGGGAAGGAAAGGGAAAGGAAAGGAAGGAGGGAAGGGAAGGAAAGGGTCCTTCGATGGTTAAATACAGATGGTCTAATAAGGATATGGGCATATGCAGCAAAACTTTAACACAACAGCTCCTTAAGTTACAGTTTAGCCTGGGATGTTAAAGAAATAGAAGGATAAGGGTCATGTAATAGAATAGTTTCAGGAACTGCTTAACAAAGAATATATTGCCTGAGCCTACTGTAAGACAAAAATAAAGGAGTTCAAGTTAAGAGGACACCATGAGCAAAGGAGTAAATCTAAAATAGCAGAGTGACTGAGTGCAGAATCGGAGCAGAGAGGCTGGTGTGGGAGCTCAGGCCTCAGGGCCGTGACCTATATGGCTTGCAGGACTTTTCACACCACAGCTCATGGGAAAGATTCTGAAAGCAAAGTGAAAAGATCACATTGCTACCATAGAAATGTTGTCTTGGCGTTAATATGCAGGAGGGATTGGAGTTGGGTATAACTAGAGGTGAGAAAAGTAAAACTGGGAAGGGTTATAATAATTTAGGTGTGAGATGATGGGAACTAGCTCAAAAGAAATGAATGTTTCTTAAAATAAGCAAAACCAAACATAAGTACCTTGCTCCTTAGGGACAGAAATGAGACAGACTGAGCTATGTGTACACCTTTCGTAATACCTCCTTGTATACAGTTTCCTACCTACACCTTCAACCTTTCTCATCCTAGCTCTCAATTCACTCATGCCCAAGAAGTAGGGGCATTATGCCTAGTGAAGTTAGTCAGAAGGTCAGACACAGTTTGGCATCTCTCATATGTGGAATATAAAGAAGCAATTTGGGACCCAAAACAGCTATAGTCAACAGAACCTAATAACCAATCTATGGAATGGAGTTTGCTAAGGATGGGGGGCAAAAGGGAGGACAGGAGAGAATCCTGGAAAAATTATAAGGGAAAACGGACACTCTGGCAGAGGATGTGACAGTGGAATGTTTTATGCATGAAATCCTATTGTGAACAGTATAGGAGATGTATCACTTGTATCACTTGTCATCCCATCGATCTTTGAGTTGCTTGAGCGGGCAACAGTAATGTCTCCATTTGTCCCTGTCACGTGCTAGTGTAGCCCAATGATATCTGTTCGCTCCAGGAACAGGAAGAGCCTCAAATCATTCATTCAGAGTTTTGACGAAGACCATCTCATTGGTGGGCAGCCACGTGGTCTTTTGACGTCCAGTGGAATCCAGTTGGTAACAGCTCTAGCCCAGCGGTCATCTCTGAATCGCATTACATGCCTGACCCATCTAATTTTTGATGTCTTGGCAAACGAGACAGTGTCTCTGATTCTTGACCATCCACGGAGATCGGAATTCCGGATTCCTTCTCTCACTTGAGTGAAACGTGATACTCCTAGCATGGCTCTTTCGATTCCTCTTTGGGATACCCTAATAGCGTTCTTATCCTGTTTTCATAGGGCCCAGGTCTCTGAGGCGTATGTTAGTGCAGGAAGAATGATGGAACCGAAAAGATGTGCCCGGAGCCATATAAAGGTTTTAAAACTATGTACAATTTTATGATATTCTCAGAATATCATGTGAGAAATTTAAATAAAAGTATTTGCCACATTTATGTGCAAAGGCAAATGACATTAGTGTCCAAATAGTTCATACAAATCAATGGGAAAAACACTTGGCCTCAAGGAAATTTATGCCAAAGTAATATTACAGAAGAAAACATTACTAATAAATATAAGGACTACATTTAGCCATGTTAGTGTAATACAAATAAAAACCGAATAAATAATAGAAAATTGTTTCCATACCAAACTGTCATTCTACTTAAAAATCTACTGTTCCATCCTAATGTTCAGGAGAGAGACCAAGAACATTTCCCCACTGGACTTACAATAAATTTTTGTAATGGTTTCAAAATATAGATGACAAATAAATAAATAAATAAATAAATGTGTGTATATATGAGACATGTTCAAAATTATTATAACTTTTGGCCAAGTGAGGAAGGCATTTGCCTTGCATGTGGTCAACCTGGATTCAGTCCCTGGCACCCCAAAGTGTCTTCCAAGTCCCACCAGGAGTGATCTCTGAGCACTGAGCTAGGAGTCAGCCATGAGGACTGCCAGGTGTTAATCAAAACCAAAATTTAAAAAATTATCATATCTTTCTATCCATTAATTCCAGTAGTAGGAATCTATCCTAATATGAAATAAAACAATGTACTTTCCAACAGTATATGCAGTGACAAAAATCTGAAGCGTTCAAAATATCTGACAATGGCAATACGTGTATGACCTAGAGCTTATTGACGCCATGGCCATTATCTAGTTTGAAAAACTATAACTTTTGAATAATAGTGTCAAGAAAAATATACTGGGTGGTAGCAAAGGAACAAAATGAAATAAACTTTATGTATATTTCTAGTTTTAATTGTGCATACCCCTGTGCTAAAGTATGCATACAACTGTGTAAATGAGGGTTGATGTTTGTAAACAAAATGAGCCCCAATATTACATTATTAATATGCAGTGTTGCCAAAGATTGATTCTGAATCATATGTTTTGGACAGTCTATATAACCATCTGGCATTTCTGATTCCACATAATAAAACTTTACTGTGATCAACTGTTCAAGGGAACAACTTTTGATAAATAATAAATTAGTTTGGGGAGAAAAGTAAATAAGTGATTATTCAGTGAAATACAGAATTTTAATAGAGCCTGGTGACTACATTTATTGTTAGAACATTAAAATGAGTCATTTTTGGCAGAAATTTTATTATGGAAAATCTCAGGAATCTTTAATCACAAACTTGGTAATTACTGATTATGCATATGAAGTTAAAAGGTTAAAATGTAAACAATGGTTATTTCTATGTTGGCAGACAGAAGTTCTCCTTTTATTTTATGAACGTAGATTTTCTTTCGGTCTGCATTGCTTTGAAACTAACACAAGTACAAAGCACTAAGGTTATATAAATTAAAGTCACATCCACACGTCCTGGAGCTTCTCAGAGGAGACGAAGGAAAATCAGAGACTTGTAATTTTGTTTATAGCGCAGTTTGGTTCCTCTGTCTAGACTAGACCACTAGCAAACTTGGAAAATATTTCAAACAGAGAAAACTCGACTTGTCATTTTCATTCCATTGAATATGTTTTCCTCGGCTACCACTTTCTACACTGCCCTCCGACTTCCAAATACTTCCAACCCAGACTCTCACTCCTGACTTCAAGCACTGCAGAGCTGCTTATTTCCAGAACCTGATTTCCTCTAGCTCTGGAGCAGGTGCTGTCTCACTGTGCGGCTCTGTCCCTGAACCAGCTCCCAGAGGTTGGTTATGCCACCCCTCATGAATAATCCCGTGTCGGGATGTCCTCCCCGCAGTCCCTCTATCTATGATATTACTTGATCTTTCCTCACAGCGAGCCTGCAAAAGTTCCAAATTTGCAAGCAAAATCCATCATGCAGGGTGAACTGAGGACATCCTGGTGCCAACTTGGCTGTAGGAAGCAATATAGAAACATGCTTCCCATACAGATCACAGAACACCTCCCCTGAAAAAGAAGAAGGCGGGGGGGGGGGCGGGGAATAATAAAGAGAAAACCATTTGTGAATTCACAGTGAGTCTAAGTTTATTCTGTGCCAAGTAATAATTGCTATGATATTACTAAACAAAAATAATGATATTTAATTATCACAACAACAGAGAGGAATAGGCCCAATTAAGTTTGTGCATTATTGGTTAGAAACTTGAGTTCCAATGAGTGGCACGAACTTCATAGAAATCATAGAGCAAGGGATGGAAGAATAGCAACCGATTCTCCTGACCACCAATACATGATTTTGAAATTGAGGACAAGGAACCAAAAGTTCTGGAGGAAAGATAGCTCTTAAATCAGACAGTCTCAGAGATGTGAACCAGTGAAAGGATTAGAAAAGCCATCTGGGGCTGCCGAGCAGGGACCGGGGCCACTTCCCTTTTGCTCTAAACCAATCTGAGTGCACATGGCGAGTCCCGTCAGCTGCGTCTCGGTATTTGCCCCCATGTCCAGCACTCGTGGCACAGATAATGTTTCTGCTTGTTTCTTGCTATTGTACTATGCAATTGTGTAATACATCTTCTATAAAATAAAGAATCCATGAGCTGTTTACATGCCATATTCTGACCACATTCAGATTCTGACTCTTTTTTTGCCGTGTTATTAGTTTCCTCTTGATTCAAATTGTCATGTGCCTGAATTTCCTTACTAATTTTGTTATGTTTTTCTGGTCCTTTTTGTTTGTTTGGGGAGTGGGACACACCTACCTTATGTTCTTAGAGCTCTTTCTTACCAGAAATTAGTTGGCCTTTCAGAAAAGTCTAAGGGAGGTCATGTAATTATCTGCAATTACTCCCACAGAATTCTGTCTGACAGGAAGGCAGTTTTTCAATGAATTCGAGAGCCTTCTGTCTCAGGAAGTGGCAAGCATGGTTTGTAAAGGATAAGAAAGCAACTGATTTAGACCTCGTACACCAAATAATCTCTCTCTCAACTACTCAGCTCCTCCACTGCAACTTAAAATAACATAACAATATACAAGCAACAAATATAAACATTCTCCAGTGAAATTTAAGTTACAGAAGCTTGTGGTAGTACAAATGTGGCCACAAGGCCATGGCTTGTTGATCCCTTTCCTGCTGATTTGATACCTGCTTCCTTAGCCCTGTCTTGATTCTTATTCCTAAGATTCTTTTGTTACCTGCCCTCCAACTACACCAGATTTCTTCCTGATCCCCATCATGCTATATCATTTCCTAATCTCAACCATTCATCTCTTCAGAATATTCCAGATACTCAGGTCTATCCATGACTAAGTTTCTCACTTTCTAGGGTCCTGGAGAATCTCACCTTCTCAAGCGAGACTAACCCAACCCTCTTTCATCCAGTACATAATAGACACTTGGTATACATGTGCGGGACTCACAGCTAGATGCGACTCTAAAGCTGGAGAAGTTACAAAAAGATGCAGAATTACCTTGTGAAGATCTTGGCCTTCCCACTAAGTTGATATAAATAGAAACCAGGAATGAATGGGAATTGCATTATACCAGGGAATTATTCGTTGTGGGAAAAATATGATATTTTCTTCCTTTATATGTATATCTCATAGTAGTGAAATAAAGATTGTTCAAAGAAACTACTGATAGAAATTGGGTATAATTAAGTTATTACAAGTTTTTGTGATTTGACTCAATCACTCAGTTCTGTTTTTTGAGCACACTGAACAAAATGACATCACAGCTCTCATCAAGAGGTGAAACCTATCCCCCCAGGCCTTGCACCCGTGCTAGCCATGGGAATAGAATATGATGGAATGATGTGGTATCAGCTCTCAAAATGCTTCTGTACTCTTCCAGATTCTCACTCAGAGCCATTCTAAGACATCAGTGAAAAACTGAAGATAGTTTGCTGAAAGGTACAGAGATAGCTGGCCTGGGTCAGCCCCACTGTCCCAGTGAGAAAAGAAGCAAAAGTAAAAATTTAGCCATTGTGTACTGTTTGCGCTCAAGCACAACTCAATTCTACCATTGAAGTTGAAAAGGTCCTGTAAGGAAATCTCAGAAAAGAGCAGCAAAACCTTCCTACCTCTCCCTCACTGGCTCTAAGGCACGAGCCAGCTCAGAGCAGACCCTGAGTTGCTCAAAGAACCCATTCAAGTGGCTTGCCTGAATATTTATTAAATATTTAACAAATCAATGAAATGCTGGGATTGTTACCCTATAATAATCAACTGATGGGATATATATCTGAAGAAGATTAAATTTTGAAGAAAGCCTCTTACTCTGTGACCAGTTAGAAACAAACAGAATTGTAAAATCTCATCAGTAAGGGTTTCCTTGTGGAGAACAATGGAGTGAGCGGATTCCCGGGGGAGATGCTTGACACATAACCTGGAAGTTGAACAGTGAGGTATGAGGAAGCTGTGGTCTGTGAGTAATGAAGTAACCAGAGTAAAGAACTCCATTAAAGACAGTAAGAGAGTAGGATTCTGATTGTGAGAATTCCTCAGATCAGATTAGAGGTATTCAACAGATGACAGAAAAATGTCCTAGCTATTGGGAGCATTGTTGATAAAGGAAGGTTCTGGAGGTTAGAATAGTGGAGGGGTCAAGCTCTGTAGAAGGACTCAATGGTCTACTTGAAGGCGCATGTATGCCTGAGGCAGAAGAACGGACTTAAGGATATAGATGCAGGCAGGGAATGACATACTAGTGATGGGCTAGTAATTTAGTGATTTTCTTTTCTTTTGAATTCTATTTATTTGTTTTTTCTTTGCTTTTTAAAAATTTTATTTATTAATTTATTTATTTTAAAAATTTTATTGAATCACTGTGAGATAGTTACAAGCGTTCATGTTTGGGTTACAATCACAAACACCCATCCTTCCTCCACTGCACATTCCCCACCACGATATCCCTGATATACCCCCCCTTTTCTACCTTCCCTCTGCCTCCATGGCAGACAGTATTCCCCATACTCTCTCTACTTTTGGGCATTATGGTTTGCAACACAGACACTGAGAGGTCATCATGTTTGTTCTAATGTAGTGATTTGTGTTGGAAGGCTTTGTAATTTTAGTGAATTAGAGGGATTATCATTAAATGTAAGGTGCATGGTTGATGCCTGCATTAAGATTAAGAAAATGAGGATATGGAAGAGCTCATAATGGAATTTGTTTGTGAATCAGAATAACGATGTCTAGAGAGACAGAGAAAGGCACGAAGGCCATAATTGCACATTTCTCCAACAAGATCTTTGATGCTTTAGTGATATTTTCAGAAGGAAAAAAATCCTGGTGGTAAAATGGAGACTCCGGGTTGGTACATTAAATGTGTATGTGTGTGTGTGTGTGTTTGTTTACTTACTTTTCCTTTTTTTTTTTGTGAGCACTAACTTAGATGACCACAAATTCCAGTGTGCAGAGAGTTTACTAAAATTAGAAGTTCCTGCCAGGCTGAATACAGTAGAGGGATAAAAGGGAGAAAGGACTACTTGAGTCAAGGAACAGACATGGTGGATTTAAGAAAGTGAGGTGGGAGCAAGGCACTCAGCAAGGAGCTTAACACTGGAGTTCAAGATCTCAGGAGCAGACTCCTTTCAGGTCCTGACACAGCTGAGTGTGCAATCAGAGGAGAGGCTCTTGAAAGGATGCTGAGAGCGAGTTTAGTGGACTGGGAAGGTCAAGATATTCAAATGCTACCCTGTTCCCATGGCATTCTCGGGGAGCGACAGGTGAATTAAACAAGGGGAAAGACTGTCCTGTGTTATGCCCGTGGTCCCGAGAAAACGCTCAGCTGCAGGATTGTAGGTGATGGCAGCTAGCAGCGTTGGGCACCTTGTTCTCCTCAGCGTTTGCTCTCCCTCAGCCTGTTTCTTAGAGGCAAAGAGGCTTCCGGCAATGGATGTCTAATCAGGGCTGATCAGCAAAGGAGGATGAGGCAGGGTGGCTGAGATGACTAAAGGAACATTTAACTAGTGACGGCAGCAAAAGCATAGGTACCCCTGGGTACTTTTCCCTTTTCTGGATATGCAGTAGGGGAAAGGCTATCTTCTGCTTCTCAGCTCCGAGATTTCTCATGTCCTAGGACCAGTGACACACTGTGTTGGATTCTGTGCTCTACAGCAAGGGTCCCAAAGAGGAATGGATACTGGAGTTCCAGAGGACCTCTTAGTACAAATGATAAACATCACTCCATAATTCTCTGTGGGCCTGATGCAGAACAATAGCCCAGCTTACTTTTACAACTATTTCAAATGTGCGAACAGGGGTCTGAGCTATAGTAAAATTGGTGCTTGCCTTGCCCATGATGGATTAGGGTTCAATCCCTCACATCCCATATGGTCCCCAGAGCACCACCAGGAGTAATTCCTGAGCATAGGGCCAGGAGTAAGCCACAACCACCGCCTGGTGTGACCCCCTAATAAATTAAAACATAATCAATTTGCTTTTTCCTAAAAAGGAAAAACATATGCAAACAAAACATGAGAAAGCATTCAGCTCTATAATCAGGTTAGCGAAATCTGCCTAGGATACTTCATAATTATGAAGCCATTTGACTTACTACTTTCTCTTCCTAAGTTATCTGCAAAATAATGTTATCATGTTCATAGGTGTGTTGAAGATTAAATCAAATAAACCATGAACAAGCACATACTTGGAACTTAACAATAATAATTAGTCATGTGTTTATATAATATTTCATTAGAACCATTATCAATGATTTAACTGCTAATGGCACTTGCTAACCCAAAGGGGCTAGGAGCTAGACAGTTTTATATTCAGTAGGGTACACTAGAAATAGTGTGAAATGTTATTTCTTTTTTTTTATAATTTATTTATTTTTAATTAGAGAATCACTGTGAGGGTACAGTTACAGATTTATACACTTTTGTGCTTATACTTCCCTCATACAAAGTTCGGGAACCCATCCCTTCACCAGTGCCCATTCTCCACCACCCGTAAACCCAGCGTCCCTCCCACCCTCCCCAAACCCATCTCCCCCCCACCCCACCCTGCCACTGTGGCAGGGCATTCCCTTCTGTTCTCTCTCTCTAATTAGCTGTTGTGGTTTGCAATAAAGGTGTTGAGTGGCCACTGTGCTCAGTCTCTAGCCCTCATTCAGCCCGCAACTCCCTTCCCCCACATGGCCTTCGACTACTATGTAGTTGGTGATCGCTTCTCTGAGTTGCCCTTTCCCCGGAACGTGAGGCCAGCCTC
Organism: Sorex araneus; assembly: GCF_027595985.1. Classification (NCBI taxonomy): domain Eukaryota; kingdom Metazoa; phylum Chordata; class Mammalia; order Eulipotyphla; family Soricidae; genus Sorex; species Sorex araneus. The sequence continues at coordinate 150,178,399 of NC_073306.1, forward strand.
GAAGCCATGGGGTCAACCTCCTGGTACTTATTTCTACAGTTCTTGGGTATTAGTCTCCCACTCTGATATTCTATATACCATAGATGAGTGCAGTCTTTCTATGTCTGTCTCTCTCTTTCTGACTCATTTCACTCAGCATGAAACTTTTCATGCCCATCCACTTAACTACAAAATTCTTGACTTCCTTTTTTCTAACAGCTGCATAGTATTCCATTGTATAGATGTACCAAAGCTTCCTCAACCAGTCATCCGTTTTGGGGCATTCGGGTTTTTTCCAGATTCTGGTTATTGTAAACAGTGCTGCGATGAACATACATGTGCAGATGTTGTTTCGATTGTACTTTTTTGCCTCTCTGGGATATATTCCCAGCAGTGGTATTGCTGGGTCAAATGGGAATTCAATATCTAATTTTTTGAGAATTGTCCAAATTGTTTTCCAGAAGGGCTGAACCAGTCGGCATTCCCACCAGCAGTGAAGAAGGGTCCCTTTCTCCCCACATCCTCTCCAACAGCGGTTGCTTTTGTTCTTTTGGATGTGTGCTAGTCTCTGTGGTGTGAGGTGGTATCTCATGGTTGTTTTGATCTGCATCTCTCTGATGATTAGTGATGCAGAGCACTTTTTCATGTGCCTTTTGGCCATTCGTATTTCTTCCTTGGTAAAGTTTCTGTTCATTTCTTCGCCCCATTTTTTGATGGGGTTGGATGTTTTCTTTTTGTAGAGTTCAACCAGTGCTTTATATACCATTGATATCAACCCCTTATCTGATGGGTATTGTGTAAATATCCTTTCCCATTCTGTGGATAGTCTTTGTATTCTGGTCACTGTATCTCTTGCGGTGCAGAAGCTTTTTAGTTTAATGTAGTCCCATTTGTTGATCTCTGTTTTTACTAGATTGCTTAGTTCCGTGTCACCTTTGAAGATACCTTTATCTTCAATATCGTGGAGGGTTTTGCCGACCTTGTCTTCAATGTACCTTATGGTTTGTGGTCTAATGTTGAGGTCTTTAATCCATTTTGATCTGACTTTTGTGCATGGTGTCAGGTCAAGGTCTAAACCCATTTTTTTGCATGTGGTTGTCCAGTTGTGCCAGCACCATTTGTTAAAGAGGCTTTCCTTGCTCCACTTCACATCTCTTGCTCCCTTATCAAAGATTAGATGATCATACATTTGGGGTTGTGTTTAGGGATATTCCACCCTGTTCCATTGGTCTACGGCTCTGCCTTTGTTCCAGTACCATGCTGTTTTAATTGTTACTGCTTTGTAGTAAAGTTTGAGGTTGGGGAGGGTGATGCCTCCCATCATCTTTTTCCCAAGAATTGTTTTAGCTATCCTTGGACGTTTGTTATTCCATATGAATTTTAGGATTGCTTGATCCATTTCTTTGAAGAATGTCATGGGTATACTTATAGGGATCGCATTGAATCTGTATAAAGCTTTAGGGAGTATTGCCATTTTGACAACATTGATTCTCCCTATCCACGAGCAGGGTATATGTTTCCATTTCCTCATGTCCTCTTTGATTTCATGGAGTAGCGTTTTGTAGTTTTCTTTGTAAAGGTCTTTTACTTCCTTGGTTAAGCTGATTCCGAGGTACTTGATTTTCTGGGGCATGATTGTGAATGTGATTGCTTTTTTCATGTCCCTTTCCTCTGCCTCATTGTTTGCATATATGAAGGCCATGGATTTTTGGGTATTGATTTTGTAGCCCGCAACTTTACTGTATAAGTCTATTGTTTCTAAGAGTTTCTTAGTAGAGGTTTTAGGCTTCTCTAGATATAGTATCATGTCGTCTGCAAATAGTGAGAGTTTGATTTCTTCCTTTCCTATCTGGATGCCCTTAATCTCTTTTTCTTGTCTAATAGCTATTGCAAGTACTTCCAGTACTATATTGAAGAGGAGTGGTGAGAGTGGGCATCCTTGTCTTGTGCCCGATCTCAGAGGAAAGGCCCTTAGTTTTTCCCCGTTGAGGATAATGCTTGCCGTAGGCTTGTGATAGATGGCTTCGACTATCTTGAGGAAAGTTCCTCCAAACCCCATTTTGGCGAGGGTTTTCATCATGAAAGGATGTTGGATCTTGTCAAATGCTTTCTCTGCATCTATTGATATGATCATATGGTTTTTGTCTTTACTTTTGTTGATATGCTGGATTATGTTAATTGATTTCCGAATGTTAAACCATCCTTGCATCCCTGGGATGAATCCCACTTGGTCGTGATGTATGATCTCTTTGATGAGTTATTGGATCCTATTTGCTAGTATTTTGTTGAGGATCTTCGCATCGGTGTTCATCAGGGAAATTGGTCTGTAATTTTCTTTCTTAGTGGTGTCTTTGTTTGCTTTTGGTATTAGGGAGATATGTGCTTCATAGAAACTGTTTGGGAGAGTTCCTGTTTTTTCAATTTCCTGGAAAAGTTTGAGGAAAACAGGCAATAGGTCTTCTTTAAATGTTTGGAAGAATTCGCCAGTGAAACCATCTGGGCCTGGGCTTTTGTTTTTGGGGAGGTTTTTGATTACCGTTTCAATTTCCTTAACATTGATGGGTCTATTCAGGTATTCCAGGTCTTCTTTCTTCAGTGTTGGGAGATTGTAGGAATCAAGGAATCTATCCATTTCTTTTAGGTTCTCCTTTTTTTGTGGCGTAAAGACCTTCAAAGTAGTCTCTAATGATCTTTTGAATCTCACTGGTTTCTGTTATGATGTCCCCCTTTTCATTTCTGATTCAATTTATTAGAGTTTTCTCTCTTTCTTTCTTTGTGAGTCTTGCTAGCGGTTTATCAATCTTATTTATTTTCTCAAAGAACCAACTCTTTGTTTCATTGATCTTTCGGATTGTTTTTTTGGTTTCGATGTCATTAATTTCTGCTCTAATTTTTATTATTTCTTTCCTTCGGTCTGGTTTGGAGTACTTTTTCTGGTCCTTTTCTAAGGTCTTGAGTCGTGAAGTCAAGCTATCTATGTGGGACCTTTCTTCCTTCCTGAGGAATGCTTGGAGAGCTATAAATTTTCCCCTTAACACGGCTTTAGCTGCGTCCCATAGGTTTTGGTAGCTCGTGTCTTCATTCTCATTTGTTTCTAAGTATCTTTTGATTTCTTCCTTGATTTCCTTCCTGACCCACTCATTGTTCAACATTGAATTGTTTAATTTCCAGGTGTTTGATTTGATTTTCCGTGTTTGTGAGTGGTTAGCTTCTATCTTCAGCGCATCGTGGTCTGAAAAGATGGTTGATACAATTTCTATTTTTCCGATTCTATTGAGGTATGTTCTGGGGCCCAGTACATGGTCTATTTTAGAAAATGTTCCATGTGCACTGGAAAAGAATGTGTATTCTTTCTTTTTGGGGTGTAAGGCCCTGTATAGGTCTATTAGGCCTCTCTCTTCAATTTCTTCTTTCAGAGTCAGTGTTTCCTTGTTGAGTTTTGTTCTTGTGGATCTATCTAGAGGCGATAAGGCTGTATTGAAGTCTCCGACTACAATTGTGCTGTTAGTGATGTCCTCTTTGAAGTCTGTTAGGAGTTGTTTTAAATATTTAGCCGGTCGTTCGTTAGGAGCATATACGTTTAAGAGTGTGATTTCTTCCTGTTGTACATGTCCCTTGATAAACAGAAAATGACCTTTGCTGTCCCTTTTGATCTTTTTCATCCTGAAATCTATGTTGTCGGATACCAGGATGGCCACTCCAGCTTTTCTAAGGGGGTTGTTTGCTTGGAGGATTGTTTTACATCCTTTGACTTTGAGTCTATGTTTACTCTGTTTGTTCAGGTGTGTTTCTTGCAGGCAACAGAATGTTGGGTTTAATTTCCGGATCCATTTTGCCACTCTGTGTCTCTTGATAGGTGCATTTAGGCCATTGACATTGAGAGAGATTATTGTGATGTGGTTTTGTGTCATCTTTCTGTGGGATTTGTTGTTCTTATGGGGCTCCTCCTTGTCTTACAGTAGCCCCTTTAGACCTTCTTTCAAGATTGGTTTTGAGTCTATGAAGGACCTGAGCTGTTGTTTATCCGAGAAGTAGTGTATGGTTCCTTCGAGTTTGAGTGAGAGTTTAGCCGGATAAAGTATTCTTGGTGAGGCATTCATTTCGTTGAGTTTTTTCACTATGTCCCACCATTGTCTTCGGGCTCGGAGGGTTTCTTCTGACAGATCGGCCGTAAATCTGAGGGGTGCTCCTTTGTATGTGATTTCCTTCCTTGACCTTGCTGCTTGCAGAATTGTGTCTCTATCCATGGTATCTGTCATTCTGACTATGATATGCCTTGGGGTCTTTTTATTCGGGTCTCTTTTTGCTGGTACTCTTCGGACTCCTTGTATCTGGATGCCTGCCTTCTCCAGCTCTGGGAATTTCTTAGCAATGATATCTTTGACTGTGTTTTTCTCATTGGGGTTGCTTCCCTGCGGTTCTGGTACTCCAATGATTCTTATGTTGTTCCTCTTGAAGTCATCCCCCAGGGCTCTGATTCGCTCTATAGTCATTTTGAGGTCTTTGGCCATGATTTGTTGTTGTCTATAAGCTTTCTGCAGCTCATCTTCCAGATCACTGATTCTGTCTTCGGCTGTAGTCATTCTACTGTTGAGGGCATCTAGTGAGATTTTAATTTCATCTACCGATTCCTTTATTTGTGAGACTTCCGTTCGAAGGTTTGAAATTTCTGCTCTCATTTCTGCTCTCATTTCTTCCTGGATTTTCTTGGTAGACCGTTCCAGCGCTTCATTGATCTCCTCCCTTAATTTATTGGATGTCTGTTCCATATTTGCTTGGAGTAGGTCGACTCTCCTCCAGATTTCCTCTCTGAATTGTTTATCTGAGAGGTCGTAGATGTGAGAAGCCCCTGTTGAGGTTTCTGGTATCTTTTCTTCCCCCTCTCTTCTCGGAGGGGATTTTCGCTCCTTCTTCATATTGTTACGGAAGTATAGAGTTGGAGATTTGTAGTTATTTATTCCTTTTTCTTCTTGTGGAAAGAAGGTTTTCTGATCGTGCTAAAGTTCCCTTATTAACTGCCAGCTTTTATAGTGTCAGACTAAGCTAATGGCTGCGAGGGCGGGCCGCAGTTAGGGAGCCAGGTCAGGAGCTGGGGCGCGGAGGAGACGGGCTGCGGTGGCTGGAGGGTCTCTGGGAGTCCAGGCGGCGGGAAGCGGGGTCGGGAGGGCGTGAAATGTTATTTCTTGGTTAAAATATTCATACAACAGCACATTTTGTGAGAGTGATGAAACAAATACAATATGACAATAAGGTATAAACCCACTCTAGCACATAATTTTTTCTTCCAATGGAAAAAAATTCAACTACTAAAAGAATTAATATTATCTGCATTTCCAATTCTATGTGATAAGCAGGGCTATGTAAAATACTTGAATTGTCCCTCAAGGTACCAACTGTTCAAACATTTGGTGTCACATTCTCAAAACCTGTTCCCAAGTCAGGAGTTACTGAAATAGCTACATTTTTATAAGCATTGGTCCTAAGTGCATGTGATTCTGTTCAGGTGTCAGTACTTATACCTATATTACAATTCAATTCCATTCTGATTTTGTTCCTTTGACAATGAACATCTTTTTTTAATTTTCTATGCTGTTCATTTTTGAGGAGGCTGTTATCACAATGTTAGATAAGTTGTGTAATAGATGATGCTTAATGGACTTTCGCCTAGGTACTGCATATCGTGTGTGTGTTATATTATAGCTGATCAATGGCCAGAAAGGTATTAATATTTGCCCCTATATCAAAATGAAGAAACTCAGAAAGAAGCACAGAGAAAGAGAGGGACTCTGTTAGAATTAGAAATGTGAAACCCATTTCAAGGGAGACACCACTCTGCCTTTAGGGACAGGCATTACTTAACTGTGCAGAATGATCTCGGTGTAGGCAAAATGGACCATTGTTGACAAATGATCAGAATAAGCATAGTTTCCCTGTGTACCTAATGGTTTAACGTGAAATTCTCCAGCTAGTGGGTAATAATTTTATAGTTCCTGGGGAGAATTATGTGATCTTGGTATCAGTCTCTTAATTTTGAGTCTCAGTTTCCATTTTATAAGATGGGACTTATAAAACCTATTTGGATAGTTTATAAAGGTGTTTCATGATAAGGAACCTGTTTAGCAATGTATCTCAGCCCTGAAATGAGTTTTTATTGTTAATTTCTTAGTAATATATGCAGAGAAATTTATATAGGAAAATTCCTGCTTCTGTAAAATATGCAGGGCCTTGTAGGGTCAAGAATCTTTTTTACCAACCCTCTAGCTTCCTAAATCTTAAAGTGAGGGTTATTACCCTGATTTACTGAGATGCTCCCATAGTTCATTTAATATCAGATGTGAATTACATTGAAGATGGTGAGGCAATAGGAATTAACTGTAATTTATTCTTACTAGTATACAAACACTAGTCTTCTGATAAAATAATCTTGGTATTCTGCAAGGGCCAGAATAAATGTTGGATCCTCTAAATGGCTCTTGTCAATATGAAACTGGGATGTAAAACATGAAATAATCATGCAAGCATAAAATTTCACCTGGTAAAAGTGTTGTATGGAGGAAGTTATGCAATGGGACTGGACTTGTTACTCTCAGGGGAAATCAGGAAATGCTGATTGTACTGTACTGATAGTACAGTGGGTAGGACTCTTTCCTTGCACACAGCCGACCACAGAATATGTTGTCCTATACCCAGAACCACATATCATTCCCTAAGCACACCCAAACCCACCAGGAGTGATGCCTGAGTGCAGAGCCAGGAGTAAGCCAGATCTGACCCCCAAACAAAACAATCTTCATCATTGAATCATCATTATCATCCCATTGATTGTTGAATTTCTTGAGCAGTCTCAGTAACGTCTCCATTCATCCTAGCCCTGAGATTTTAGGAGCCTCTCTTCACTCGTCCTTTCCAACGATGCCATATTGGAGGCTCTTTCAGGGTCAGGGGAATGAGACCCAGATTTGTTGCTGGTTTGGGCATATGAATACACCATGGGGAGTTTTCGAGGATCTCCCATATGGGCAGGAAACTCTTGGTAGCTTGCCAGGTTATCCCAGAGGGAAAACTAGGCTATAAGATGTTGCACAGCCGAGAAGCGGCCACGTGCTTCCGGGAGCTTAGTTTTAAGTTTCTGGATGTTGGCCGTTGGTGGGATTATACAGCTCAGGGGGCAGTCCCTGGGTGTGACCACTGGAAAATGGGAAATCTGGGTGGAAGACATAACAATACAAGCAAATAAAAATACTTCTCAAGAAAGCAGTATCTGGCTGGAGAGACAATGTAGGGATTAAGACATTAATTTTAAGACATTAAGACATTAATGTGTTTTGTGATCAATCCAGACTCCAGCCCACAAGGTTATCTGGGTTTGTCTGGGTGCAGCCATGGAAGGCTGCAAACACTGTCGGGTGACTCAGGTAATCCCCAGAGAAAACCCTGAGCAATGCCCCATGGCTTCCCTGCCCCAGTTCACTGAGAATCACTAAAACTAGTCCCAGGACCTCTGGAACACAACTTGGGAATCCAAAAGAGAGTGATGTCTGAGTTAAGACTCCAATGAAAATAGAGTTATGAAAGGGGAAGGAAAGATAGAATAAAAAGTACAGGTGCTTGGCATGAGAACAGCTAGGCAGCTGGGGAAAGAGAAAGATTGGCAGTGTGCCAATGGCACAGATCGAAGAGGAGAGGAGAGGACATTGTGGTTCAAATGTCATGGTGGGGACGATTGTTTGTACCTTCTGAGTTGAGTTATATCGGAAAATATTTAAGTGGGTAACTTGGGAGTTTGAGTAGATATAATTTTTGAAGTGACTACTTTGACTATATCTTCTTTCTAAGCATGACTGTGTATACAGTACAAAACTAGTTACAAGGCTTAGTAGATGAGTTGTGTGACGGTTTGTCTAATGTTTGGGAGGAAAAGTAGATAAATAGTAATAGATTATAAGGAATAAAGAGAGTAGATTACCAAGAAGGTTTATAGATTTCTGAATGTCTTAGTAGATAAACTTAGTAGATAGTTTACATTTCGAGTTAACAATATAAGTATATCCTAGTTAGGCAATCATGTAAGAACATATCCTCATCTGTAGTCTCTAACTACATTTAACAATACAGGAGGGATTGCCAAATAAAATATAATCACCATATAGTTCACTTATGTGTGTGTATGAGTCTATGTGCGAATTGCCTTATTATAGCTAAATACAGGCTAAAACCCAGGAGTGGGATATAGTGTTACTAACAGAATTGTAGATACAAAATACACTACTTCAGATTAATTCAAGAGATTATTGATGAAATAGGGGAAGAGAAGCAAAGAAAATGCAGAGAAGAGAAAATTTAAAACTACGCAGTCAGAGAGCAGTACAGAGTGTGAGAGTTGAAAAGATTGTGTAAAAATGATACAGCTGACAAGGCCAGGTTAGGTTAAAAGGTTAGGTAAGAGGGAGATTTTAAAGAAACACCATTTTATTTCTTGAAAGCAACTGATAATAGACTATATTTGTAGAGACAGAGAATAAAACCAGTAGAGACTTTATGAAATCAACTCTGTATTAAATTCCACTTCCATCATATACACACAGGAAATGACCAGCTATATGTCAAAATTGGTGGACAGACACTGTCAGTTGGGTCAGCCAACTCCTCGAGTCTTACCCAAGTTTTTTCTTTCAGGAAAGACAGAAAAACAAAGAGCCTGAAGTACTGTTACTCATTTATTCTCACCAAGCTAAATTGCAAAAATGGTTTCTTTTCTTTCTGAATTCCTGTTCTCTTACGAAGTCTTATGTTTTGTATTGTTTGTTGTCTTTAATGTTTAGCAATAATCAGTAATAAACAGGCTCTTCCTGTTCCTGGAGCGAGCAGATATCATTGGGCTACACTAGCATGTGACATAGACAAATGAGACATTACTGGTGCCCACTTCAGCAAATAGAAGATCAATAGGATGACAAGTGATACAAGTGAATAATCATCTCATTTTTCTTTGGCTCAATCTGAAATACTTTTCAACCCTTGTATGAGGGATTATCTTTAGCACAACTCCCTCGGTACCAAACTTCATGGACTAAGAAGCTGATCTGCATTTGAATTCATATCACCAAAATATCACTAATTATAATAGAAATTTATTCCCTAGGATGACTCCACAGAATGTTGACATAATTAAAAGTCTGTGTTTTTTCAAACCTTTAGACATACAAGGTTATGTCGGTGAATAACTTCTCAGAAGCCATCATTAAAAGTGAAGAAGGAGGAATCTCCTGGTGGTTATATCAGATAAATTTTTTCTGTTTTGTGTATCTGAGAGGTCTGACACTGAAAGAAAATGAGGAATCAATCTGAAAGCACAGTGAAAAGATATGTGTATAAGATATAAAGGTGATGGCAAAACCTGATGCAAAATTAAATTCTACTTGCTGGAATGATACTGAAACATTGGAAGATGTCTTAAGATCTGTAGGAAATTAAATAAGAAGTGTTATCTGAAAGAAAGAGCATTTCAGAAAAGAAAGCCAAAAGCTCATTATACTCTAAGAAATACAATGGAAAAGCCATTTTCTAGTCACATTCAAATACTTTTAAGAATCAAAGCAAGAAATCCCATAACCTTCCAGGCATATAAACATAGGTTACTTGGAGAGAAATGAAATCGATACTCTAAACTTATCATCAGCAATAGAAGAGAACAGAAAAGAACAGAACAATACCTAATAAATTTTTAGTGAAAATGTTCATGACCCAAATATCTTTTATCCTTTATCCTGTCTTTTGTGAGGAAAGCACAGAAAATCAATTTCCTCTATGACAGTATTGAAATATGGCCCTTTAGTTTCTTGACTAAAAAGTAATTTAATACTCTCAACAAAATTACTAAAACAAAAATAACATCGCTGCATAAAATTATCAAAGCTCTCCATTCCATTACAAGATGAATGAAATGTTATATATGTTTAATATATTTTGTCAAAAATGATATTTTATAAAGGCATAAAATATAGTATTTATCATAGTAAGAAATTCGTATGAGCATAAATCATTAATCATGCTTTGAAGAAAGTATAATATCATGAGAAGTGCATAGATACTATAGGAACACAAAAATACATGCAATGTAAGCATGTGTAAGTATTTTGATTTAAACTATACATAGAACAAAAGGTAGGTAGAATATAATGTCACATGTCTTTGTGATGTACTTGAGAAATACAACAAGAACAGAGCAGTTGAGGACAGTTCTTAGAGTCAAGAGTTGTAGTTCTTGCCTCTACTGTGAAAAAAGAAATAAAGATTGGTGGAAATGCATAATGGAATAGCCACTAAGAAACATGTATGTAGCTTCCTCAAACTCTTCAAAATAGAAATATCATATATTTAGCAATCTCATTTCTGGGACAATACTATAAAGAACTTAAGTCACACTCTGAATATGTTCTTTTCATGTTCATTCTACTGTTAAGAAGCTTGAGTTTTCATTATTCCCCTTTACTCTAAACTGGTCTTAAACATTTGTTTAATCAACATAATCCTGCAGAAGTAACACTTGGAGACTTTTTAGACTAGATGCAAAGAACACTAAAATTTCTGCTTAGGATTCTAGAAACACATTGAAGCTAACTATTAGTTGTATAAATTATAGCATGCCTTATTGTATTGTGAAGAAACTCCAATGAGCTATGCAGGCAGTCTATGTGGGGAAAGATTCTTGGTCGTTTCTAGATAGCCCACTGAACAGTCAAATATGCAAATAAACAAACTCTCATGGGTTTCAGAATTAACAAATCCCTTTTATGACTGTTCTTATATGACCACAATTATAGGAGAGTCACAAAATAATAGCTGATCAGTTAAGCCCAGTTAATCTCCAGATCCATGAGAGGTAATAAATCATTATTTCAGTCACTAAATTGACTGATAACTAAATGTTATGTATCAAGAACTAATTTGAAAGAAATATAGAAAGAAAAGCATATTAACCAAAGAGAAAAATATGATTCTGGTAGGGGGAAGATAAAATGGGGAATAAACAAGTCCTTAAAAATAACTCTAGTTAATATCTTCCAGAGTAATTGAAAATAGTTTCCTGCAAAAGACGAAATATTTAAAAAGAAATGTAAATGAGATGAAATAAATAATAAACACTTTTAAAGTTAAATTTATTACTGAGAAAAATTTCAGAACGAGAACTCACTGAAGAAAGCAGAAAAAATTATTTAAGGAACAATAGAAGAAGATTTACAGAAGCAGAATAACATGAGATTTCAGGTTAAAAGAGACTACTAATTACCAAGGATAAAGAAGAAAAGCACCAAAAGACCTTCATTTAGAGAATCAATGTGAAATTACAAACATCAAGAATAAAGGATCCTAAGAGTTTCCTTTTAAAGAAACAAATGTGCCATTGGCTTTTTATACGCACAAATGCTTAAGTGCAAGAGGAAGTAAGGCCTCTTAAATTCTTAAATTGCATTGTGAAGTTCAGCATTTGTTAAATCTAATACACCATTAACTTCTAGAAGGTTTGTTATTTTATATACCAATACAGAGTGCAAACTTAAACACAAATAAAATTGTAAAATTCCATTTTTATAAGATGCATCTTGAGTTCAGATATTAAAATATAAAAATTGCTGCTAAGAATCAATAAAATTTGATAGTCAAGAACTGCCTCTGAAAATCTCTTAAATTGCTTTTCTAGTACTCAATATTATTGTCTAGTGCCTTCACATGCAGGGTAATTCTTATACACTCTAAAACCTGCAAACCACAGAGTTAGAATAAATAGAAGCAATAAAAACAGAAGTTTGTAACCAGATGTCTGAGCTTTAAAATGATTCATCTTTTAATGCAATTATGGAAAAATAGATGGGCTACTCTGAAGTTCTGGTTATCTCCTAAGACATTCTAGCCTGCTTTTAATATTAAGTATGTGTAACATTTTTTGTTGTTTTACTTTTTTTACTTTGTGTTCAGGGCTTCCACCTGGTTCTCTGCTCACAGATCACTCCTTGATGGTGCTCAGAGGATCAAACCTAGATTACCCATAGCACTGTAGCGCTGTTGTCCCGTTGTTCATTGATTTGCTCTAGAGAGCATCAGTGACTTCTCCATTGTGACACTTATTGTTACTGTTTTTGGCATATCGAATATGCTTGCCGAGGTCTTTGAGAGGGATAGAGGAATAGAACTGGGGTCAGCTGTGTGCAAGGCAAATGCCCTACCCACTGTGCTATCGCTCCAGTCCATATATATAACATTACTGCTATTTATATCTGGTTGGAAGCTCATAGATGTTAGAATACAAAGCCAGCACATATGTAAAAGTATGTTTGAAGGCAATAATTGTAAAGATATATAAAAGAACTCTAAAACCTGACCTCCTCAAAGCTTTTTTTTTTAATTTTTGGGAGGTATGGGGGTAAATACCTATACATCTCTTCCAAGCAAATTGAGAACAACGTGGAATAAATTATAGTGTACCTAACCCATATCAGTTAGTGAAAAAAATTCCAATAACACAGCAATGGAACAGGACTTGAGGGCCAGTAGTCTTTATAATATAGAAAGTATTTGGGGAAGATGGGGGGCAGGAAATTTTATGAGAAAGATCTAGTAAACAGGAAAAGAGAGTTACCAGGAGGACAGATGATATAATCCTAATGTAAGCAACAGACAGTTATAAAACAATAGTTTAGGGAAAATGAAAAATTAGTATACCACGTGTGACATGAAAAATAAACACTAAATATAAAGATAACCTTTTTGACAAATAGTCAAATATGATGGTCTTACATGGTCATAACTATGTACACTTTGTTAATGTTTAGAACCAACACTTAAGAGGAACAAGGAAAGTAGTGACAAAGAAGACATGTACCAGTTCTGATATTTGAAAAATACAAAGAAAGATATTGAAAGATGGAAGTGAAAGAGAAAAAGGGCTGAAGGACAGGGAGGGGCATTAATATTCTCATCAGACAGGTGGTTAGTCAAGAGCACATTTATATTTAATGGATAAGAAATTAAGTTGCAAATATATTCCTAAATTGACAAAGCAATAGATAGCATTGACAATTGGAAGAGAGGAGCGAGAGAGACAGGAAGGACTGTTAGAGGAGTAAGATCAACACTAAGCACAGGAAAATCTATCAAGACCAATAAATCAAGAAAGGACATTATCAAAACAGTAACTAGGTTTGTAGTTCTGATGGGGGATTTAGGGGTAGGACTTGGGAATTGTTGCATGGCATTATCAATTCTAATTTATTTTGCCTTCATTATAGGCTGTGTACCTATATTACTATGAGAAAATGAATTCAGCAGGTTGAGATAATCAAGCTCTTTGGGAAATTAACTCCAGGGAGGGGAGGATGTGGAGAAGAGTGAGCAGCTGTCTAATGCACCGCCCCCCCCAAGATGAGGAAAAAGAGAGTAAGGATGGTATTCAGGGGACTGGTCCTCTGAGGATTGGGTAGTGGGTGGGGTTGCACAGATACAGAAAAAAAGCATGTGAGTTAAAGAAAATATGAAAGAGATCTCTAACTTGAATCAAATATAGGAGACAGAGGGACTGTCAACCTTGGAACACTCCTTTGGTCCTTTCATTTATGAGCCACTGAAAAAGAAATTTCAGGATCATCAAAGTTGCTCCACATTGAGGAAGATTGTTCCAAGAAAATGCTCATGGCCGGGGGGTGGGGGGTTGCACTGTCAATCTTCCATTTGAATCTAAAACTACTGATGTCCCCAGTGTCCCGATTGTGTGGATATTAAAGAGACTTTGATTTGGTTCTGTAACAGCCACACCATAGGTAAAGAACACCAAAGGTCACCTTGGTGAATATTTACATTGTTTAAGCTAATTTCTCTTCCAGTTTCAGCAGAAACCCCTAGTGATCTCTACAAGACTTCACAATATTGGCAATCAGGTCAGTTATAGAAAGGTCCAACCTTCTGCCCTGGAGTAGAGGGGTGAGGATAGAGTTCAGAAACAATTATGTAACCTTTGTATATTGTCTTCAACCCTTACAGACTCTAAAAGCCCTTTTCAGAATCCAAGGTTCTAGCCAAAGTCATGGAGGGGGTTTATAAAAATGAGCCACGGCAGCTTTGTGCCAGGATCGAGGACGAAGCCGGGTTCCTCCACAGGCAGAACCCTTTCAACATAATTGCCGCCGGGGTCTGACCTGAGACCCAGAGATCCCCAGACCAGTGGTCAAAGAGACCTTTGACTCTCCAGCCACACTCCCAATGCATATGCTCCTCCTGAGAACGTGGGTTCTCTGATAGAACATGAAAATCCACTGGAATAGGGGGGCAAGAGAAGGTGAGTTCCAGCTGGAAAAGGCTGCGGTCTCCTCTCTCTGCAGGAATATCACCCCTGGCACACCTGTGGCTTTGGGGTCTCTTCCAGCTCAGTTCCCCAGAGTCTACATTCCCACCCTGCTCCAGTCAGAAACGCTGCTCCATTCTGCAACGAGAAACTCAGAAGGCCAAGGCGCAAAACCACTTCTGAAGCCTACAAAGGTGAGACCCCAATTCTGCACTCAAGAGGCCTTTCAGTGAAAGGAATCAGAGCAGACCTGCACACAGAGACACACTCACCCAGCTCCTTCCCTCAGACCCTCAAGAATGCCCTGGTCTCTCACAAAGTTGCTACAATATTCTGCTGTGACCAGTGACATACTCTCTTGGAGAAAGATAAAATATTGCCACTCTTCGGACTTTATCTAAATTTCTTTTTTTTTAATTTAAATTTTATTGAATCACTGTGAAATAGTTACAAGCTTTCATGTTTGGGTTACAATCACACAATGATCAAATACCCATCCCTCCGCCAGTGCACATTTCTCACCACCAATATCCCCGGTATACCCCCCTTTCCCACCCTCCCCCTGCCTCCATGGCAGACAATATTCCCCATACTCTCTCTCTACTTTTGGGCATTATGACTTGCAACACAGACACTGAGAGGTTATCATGTTTAGCCCATTATCTACTTTCAGTACACATCTCCCATCCCGACTGATTCCTTCAGCCATCATTTTCTTAGTGATCCCTTCTCTATTCCATCTGCCTTCTCCCCACTGCTCATGAAGCAGGATCCCAGCTATGTGGCAATCCCCCTAGCCCTTGTATCTACTATTCTTGGGTGTCAGTCTCATGTGATGTTTTTCTATACACCACAAATGAGTACAGTCCTTCTATGTCTGTCCCTCTCTTTCTGACTCATTTCACTTAGCATGATACTCTTCATGTCTATCCATTAATAAGCAAATTTCATGACTTCATCTCTGCTAACAGCTGCTTATTATTCCACTTGGGTTATTTCCAGACTTTGGCTATTGTGAACAGTACTACAATGAACACATAAATACAGATGTCATTTCTACTGTGCTTTTTTGCATCCTCGGGATATATTCTCAGAAGTGGTTTTGCAGGGTCATATGGAAGCTCAATTTCTAGTTTTTGAAGGACTGTCTATATTGTTTTCCAGAAAGACTGGACCAGTCAGCATTCCCACCAACAGTGAAAGAGCATCCCTTTTCCCCCATATCCACGCCAGCCCTGGTTGCTTTTGTTCTTTTGAATGTGTGCCAGTCTCTGTGGTGTGAGATGATATCTCATTGTTGTTTTGATTTGCATCTCCCTGATGACTAGCAATGTGGAGCAATTTTCATGTGCCTTTTGGCCAAGGACTTTATCTAAATTCCTACAAAGGATGTGACTCCTGGCCCCCGCAAGGCTCTGCGAATGGAAAGTCACATATTCATGCTCTGTCTCTGCCCCCACTGACTGATGACCAAACAGGAAGTGGCTGTAGCATACCCTGTTTCCAAAGGGGAATCGTTGGTCTTATTTTGAACTGTGAGCAGGAGGGTGGGAGAAGGTTTATATTTTAGGTTTTGCTCTTAAATGTAGAAGATTCACTTATGTCGCAGGGTGTTTAACTCTGGACACTTCACTGTGCCTTTCACCGCTCTCCCCCACCACCACCACCACCTCCAGCCCTGAGTCTTAGTTTATCTAAATAAATGGGATCTTTTGCCCTCACCTATTTTGAGGGCAAAACTGATGCCATGACAGCCTGCAGCTAACATGAAGTCTCAACTAGGCCTAAGTTTCTGTTTCCCAGACACAGGACTTGCAGTTTCTGGTAGACTCCCAGTTGAGTAATGTGCTAGACAAGGAATTGGGCAGTTGGGTCTGCTGGTCATGAGGGGTCACTGCACCCTCCTTAGAAACTGATACTAACCAGTGTCTCATTGCTGACCACTGTTGTAATTTGCCAATGCTAAAAATAAACCAGTTTATAAAGCGCTTCTTAACTGAACCCTATATAAACTGCTTGAGTCGGGGTCCAGTACAGAGCCCCGTATCCCTAGGGGTGGGCCCAAAACAAACAAAGAAATGAACATTGTTGCTACCATCATTTATTATAGATTTATTTTCATGTGCCTCTCTCATAATCTAGTTATTGGGTTCGGATCTATCTAACAGTACTGAAGAAAGGAATGTTGCTCCATCTTTCACTTTTATTTTATTTATTTATTTATTTATTTTTGCTTTTGGGGTCACACCCAGCGATGCTCAGGGGTTACTCCTGGCTTTGCACTCAGGAATTACTCCTGGAAGTGCTTGGGGGACCATATGGGATGCCGGGGATTGAACCCGGGTCGGCCGCGTGCAAGGCGAACGCCCTACCCACTGTGCTATTGCTCCGGCCCCTCACTTTTATTTTAAAACAAGACACATTGAGTCCTAGAGATTCTTTTAAAATTTTTAACAGCAAACTCTGGTGTTTTCCATTTTTTTATGGTGTGCAGCAAGGTCAACATTTTAAAAATTAAAACTTCATCTTCTGGCTTCTTTTCAATGGCGAGCCTATAATGAAACCTGACTAAATTACTTTTTAATTGGCAAAGCAATAAATCAGTGAAAATGTATTCTTTCTGTATTGTAGGGTGACTCTATTGGTCCACAAAATAAATCACACTGGTGTCATTGTTTTGTCTCTTTCTTATTGGCATTCTTCTTTTTCACAGATTTATAGAGACAGAAACACTAAGGGAGTAGAAAATTATAAAGTCACATTTAAGTCATGGAATAAGGATTTGACCTTTGGGTCAAATAATAAAATTTTATTCTGAAATAAAATTTCAAAATAAAATTATGAAGATTGACATATTTCAGAAGTATTTTTTTAGTATTATAAGTAGATAATAACAAAACATGATGGTGCTTTGTAATATCTAAGTGCTTCAAATCCAAACAATGATTATAGAGTTTTTGCTTCTGGATGCCTTAACAGACATAAATGTGACTGTGGAAAGATGAAGTCATGTTGTGCTTTCTATCTAACAAGTCACCTTCCCGAACATCATCTCTTCTAATATTTCCAGCAAGACTGGATATAACACACTAAAAATATTGCCATTTTACAGACAAAGAAACTAAGTAAAAGATCTGCCCAGGAAGCAGCACCATTGAAACTGAAATCAAACTGTTATAACAATGAAGTACAACAAAGGGGAAAGCTTTCATCAAGTCCCTCTGCTTTATGGAGAGAGCAAAGAACTCTTCAGAGGTCAATTCTAAGAGATATTTCAAAGTGAAGTTCAATATTCCAAAAGGAAGCAAGATAGCATCAATTTTAATGACCCAGTAAGAAGGAAATCAGACCCAAATGGTCAAAGTATCAGGATAAAAGATCAGGAAAAAGTCAACACTTAGTTCAACATGGAATATATTAAGGCTTGGACAGAGAGATAGGACAGTGGATAAAGCATTTGACTTTCATGTGGCTGACCCAGGTTCAATCCTTCTGCAAGCCCCTTCAGGAGTGATCCCTGAGCACAGAGTCAGGAGTAAGTTCTGAGTACAACTAGACAACTAGTGTGGTCCCAGACCCAAATATATATATATATATATATATATAAGAAAGACCAAGTTAATAGGTGACTGGAAACATACACACACACACACACACACACACACACACACAGAGAGAGTTGTTAAAACAGATTCTAAAAGATGGCAGCAAACACTGGCTTAGGAATTTGCTGCATGCATGTTAGGCATATTACTTAACTCCCTCTACAGAAAAATAAAGGTGAATAAAAATGATGGTTCCTGTGTCATGTATACAGTGAAAAAAACAATCTCACTTTGATGGAATGACTGTGAGCATCAGTAGGGATAATGTTTGTAAATTCACAATGAAGATTACTGTCATGGCCCTTAAAAGACCATTGGTATAAAAAAGATAATGCATCTTTACTCTATAAATTGGAGTTTGTGAAACCCTCAGCCTTGTCTCTGGATTCTGCTTCTTACTGTATTCAAGACATCTTGAGCCGTGGCATCTGCCCACATGTCAGGGAAATATGCCAGAGTCTGAGACACCAAACAGCATCAGAGCAGTTCAGTGGGAATAAGCAGCTGAGGCTCTGCGGTGCGGGCCTTAGTGAGACAAACAAGAATCTAGAAGCAGGAAGTCACCAACTTTTCTGGAGTAGGTGCATTCTTGCATTCCAAGTTATGCTTCAGGAAAATCTATCACACTAGCCTTTGGGGGCAAAGAACCCACTAGAAATTAGAAGAGGGGCTGGAGTGATAGCACAGCAGGTAGGGTGTTTGCCCTGCATGCAGCTGACCCGGGTTCAATTCCCAGCATCCCACATGGTCAGCCGAGCACCACCAGGAGTAAGTCCTGAGTGCAGAGCCAGGAGTAACCCCTGAGCATCGCCCAAAAAGGAAAGGAAACAAATAAAAATAGAAATTAGAAGAAAGATTTCATCTTAAGTAAGAAATGAAGGGGTCAACCATTCAGTGTGTCAGGCTGGGCCACTGGAGTATGGTTCACACCTCAAAACTGGACTCATTTTTACATTTTTATATACAATTTGTGAAATTTTTATAAATTTGAGAATTCGACTCAACACACATGTTGCACACACACATCAGTTTTACATGCATTGGTGGCAGTCTTTATCAATTTTCAATGCTTCCTCCTTGCTCTTTGGGTTCATCTGCAAGTGATTTAAATCCTGTTGATTTCCCATAGACTCGATACCAATCCCTTATCAACACCAATCTAAGAGTGACACTGTCTTCATTGAATGGCTTTGGCTTCCTTTTGTTGCCTGAAAGGCATTTACAAAGAGCATCATCTTTCCCACTCACGTACTCTGCCTTCATCCGCCAACCCTTTTTCATTGTTTTCTCTCTCAGCTTAGGACTAGTCATTGTAACATAACATGAGACTGACACCCAAGTACAGTACAGACAGGGCCAGGATTATTGCTCCACATTTGGGAGTCTGCCTAATGAGCTCAGGGAAAAGGCAGCTGGGATAGAGAAGGGATCACTAAGTCAATGATGGTTGGAGGTATCATTCGGGATGGGAGACGTGTGCTGAAACCAGATAAAGGACCAAACATGATAGCCTCTCAGTATCTGTATTGCAAACCATAATGATCAAAAGAAGAGCGAGAGTATGGGAGAAACTGTCTGCCATGGAGCCAGGGAAGGATTGAGATGGGAGGGGGTGGGGGAGATACTGGGAAAATTGGTTGTGGAAAGTGTACATTGGTGGAGGGATGGGTGTTCCATCATTGTAAGACTGAAACTCAAACATGAAAGCTTTGTAACTGTATC
Organism: Sorex araneus; assembly: GCF_027595985.1. NCBI lineage: Eukaryota > Metazoa > Chordata > Mammalia > Eulipotyphla > Soricidae > Sorex > Sorex araneus. The sequence continues at coordinate 150,198,040 of NC_073306.1, forward strand.
TCACGGTGATATAATAATAATAATAATAATAATAATAATTAAAAGACTATGATTGTGTACCCTCTTTGGCTTTGTTGCTAGATCTTGATTTCTTTTCTCTCCTCCATCATCATATTGACCATTTCCCTTATGTTTCATTGCATGACGGTGTTCAGGGTCCAGAATCCTTAATCCTCTGTGCCTCCTTTCTTCCCTGTTGAAGTTCACTCAATGTTACCTTTATATCTCCCTGCTTCTACTCTCCTACACTCTTATTTTCCATTATTATTCTTATCAGCAGTCTGTTGTTTATAGAGTAGTGGAATAAGATAAGATCCTTCTAATATCGATAGGACACAGGCAATGTAGCTAGAATAAAAAAAAAATATGTGAAGGAAGACACAGTCACAAAAAAAAACAAGCAAAGCAAGAAGAACATTACTAATTGCTGGATTAAAAGTGAATTCAGAATAGATTTGGAGGAAAAATCAGCATCAGGTGCTAGAGAGATAGAACAGTGGGTAAGGCATGACCTGGGATCAATCCATGGCATTCCCTGAACACTGTTAAAAGTGATTTCTGAGTGCATAGCCAGGAGTAATCCCTGAGCACTGTCAGGTGTGACCCCCCCCCCAAAATGAAAAATAAATCAATTTGCAGCAAAGCTACTCTTGGGAGATGGGAAGAAAGTTCAACAATTGTTGATTAGCTATTCTAGACTGTGAGATTTGAATAAATGGTCATTGATTACCAACCAGCCTGTGATCCCATTCCTTTGTTCATCCATTGTTTATCAGCCATCCTGGGGAGGCAGCTCTTGGCCACTGAATGCACCCACAGTTTGAACTCGCAGGGACAACTAATCCCTTAGGATTTTGATAATTCTTGTTTCTGAAAACTCTTTATTACACTCTTTATGATGATTAAAATCAAGCCCTGTGAACTGATATTTTTAGAAAAATAAAAGAAAAAGCACAGGGTAGCGACAGGAAGTTGGTTCACTGAAAACGTTTTCACTTACTCCAAATATTCAACTCTTGGTGCCATTTTCTACCTACCTTCAACTCCTGGTGCTATTATCTACCTACATCATCCTTGAGATTCTAAAATTCCTCATTTAGAAATAACACATATCTTGCTCACAGATGTAGTTCTATGCTCTTTAACAATTCCTGGCATCGTAGGCACTCAAAACATATAATGAGAAAATAAACTTATACAGAAAACCTCACCACTGTGTGCTTCATCTTCAGATTTCAAAAATGCTCAGATTACGAAAATGCATTTTATAGTTGCAGAAAATTATTTTTCCATTTCCTTGATTACAAAAATAGCCATATGAAGCTAAATGCTACCCATTTTAGTGAAAGAGAAATCAAAATTTAAACCTGGCTCATTTGACAATTTTTCCTGGCACTGCATTCTAAATATTTGGCCATAGTTAAGTGACAGAAAAGGACAGTATTGATAATTATTTTAAATGACATCAAACAAATCAACAGAAAAGTTGCTTATTCAGAAACACAGTCTCTGCTACTGCCAAAAAGAAAAAGGAAAAAAATTTAAATGTGTAAGTTTTTCCTTCAAGAAAAGAATATTCTGAAAAAAATATAACCTTAATCATAGAATTGTGGGAAAGGGAAGACCCACAAGCATTTAAAACTACAAGTTTTCTTTTACACTATATTTTAGAAACATGTTTACTTATTTATTGCATTAACTTATCTTTATAATAGTATAGTGTCAAGTGCATTATATTATAATTCAAAATATGTATATATTATATAATGGTTACAAAGTCTATTTGTAATTCAAATCTCTCAGTGTTATTATATAGGAATCATGAAACATTGGGGGCAGCAATTACATGTAAGTGTTATTGAGCGTTATCATAAACAATGAACAGATGTAAAGTCCCTCCTCCAGGGAAATCCTTCTAGGATTCCACCCAAGAACAGAATCTCATCCAGGGGCTCTAGCACTGCAGATTCCTGCTTGGAGATCTGCCCAAGGGTGGAATTCCATGTAAGAGTATATTGCTTTCTCCTTTCCTTAGCTGGTAATCCATGTAAGCAATCATGTTAAATTTGCATCTTAATATTTTTAGTCATTTTGTCTCAACACAGTAAGAGATGCAGGCTTTTATCTATAACCTAGATTAAATTTAAATTTCATCTTCCTGTGGACATTTCACTATGTATTCCAGACTAGAGTCCTTAGGCCAGGTTAGTCTTCCCTAGCCCACAATAGGGTCCTTTTTCAGTTACTTCGTTTTGGGTCATAGCTGTATTCCTGTGTTTTTTTGGACAAAAAAGGACATTGTCCAAAAATAAATTTTGCAAAGGACATAAAGGAAAGAGAAAAGCAGTATTTTACATAAATATACAAAATACAGAGATTTAAATAAATGGCCACTGATTACCAATTTCTAGCTACAAGCTGTGGTCCAGATTCTTCATTGGTTGGCAGGGGGTAGAGTCTTCAGCCTCAAACGCACCAGGGGATCCCTGGTCACCACAGGATGGTGACAATGACACTCTCTCATAAATTTATAAATTTTAACATATATGTATTTTGTGAGAGTAAGACCTCCGGAACCCAGCCACAGCTATACTCAAGGCCACTCTTCACATGTTCGGACGAGCCTCACACATGAAGGAACTGGCAGAGAAACCCAGGTGTGCGGGACCCAGGCTAAGATCTCCAAGACTGCTCAGATCGGGACTGGGCCTCTTCCACCCAGATTCCCCATTTTCCAGTAGCTAGGAAGTCACACCCAGAAACGTCCCCCAGTGCCCTGTAATCCCATCAACAGCCAACATCCAGAAACTATAAAACCAAGCTCCTAGAAGCCCATGGATGCATTTGCGGCTGTGCAACATCTGATAGCTTAGTTCTCCCTTTTGGAGAACCTGGCAAGCTACTGAGAATTTACTGCCCGCACAGGAGAGCCTGGCAAGCTCCCCGTGGTGTATTCATATGCCAAATACAGTAACAATGATGGGTCTCATTCCCCTGACCCTGAGGAGCCTCTAATGCGGCACCATTAGGAAGGATGAGTAAAGAGAGGCTGCTAAAATCTTAAGGCTAGGATGAATGGAGATGTTATTGGGCCCGCCTGAGAAAATCATTGACCAACGGGATGACAGTGATAGTGACAATGATGTATTTTGTGGGCTGGAGTGATAGCACAGGGGCTATCTCATTTGCCGTGCATGAGGCCAACCCAGGTTCAATTCCTCCACCCCTCTACGGAGAGTGTCTTGCCCACAGGGCAGAGCCTGGCAAGCTACCTGTGGTATATTCAATATGACAAAAACTGTAACAACAAGTCTATCAATGGAGACATTACTGGTGCCCGCTCGAGCAAATTGATGAGCAACAGGATGACAGTGACAGTGACAGTGATGTATTTTGCATATGATATAGTACAGTTAGTTATGGCTATGTCACACATTAGATCTTTAGACAAAATTAACCTTATAATAAGGTCTAAACCTATTATTGTAAGATTATTATCCTATAATAAGGTTACATTAACCTTATAAGAGAGTCATCAATCTCTTACCAACTTTCCTTATTCAGTTTCTTACCACTGGCAACCACCTTTTTATAATTTTCTTGTCATCTTTAATTCCCTTATAGCTTTCAATAATGCCCTCCATATTTATCCATGCATTTTATGTGATAGGATTTACTTCCTTAGAGGAAAAATAGTCCATGATATGTACATGCCATTATTTTCACATATATTTAATATCAATATGTACATCACATTTTCCTTTATCTATTTTTTGTAAGTACATATAGATTGTTTCCCATGCCACTGACTTTTTTTTATTGATTATGACTTTCAATTTTCCATCAATTAAAGCAAACTATCAATTGGTTTAAAGGTGAGTTTTACCCTAAATCTTCTAGTCTTTGCAAGTTCCATTATTTTTCAGATATAACAATGTTCACATAAAGTTATTTTCTAGATCTACTGATTTAGATCAATAGACCCTGTGTCAGGGTGTCTTCATGGAGGCCCCTTGGAAAGGGGCGGGTTGAGTTTTCCTCCCCACCCTAAGCAGAACCCCAGCTGCTGAAAACCTCCAGAACCCAGCCACAGCCATGTTCAAGGCCACTCTCCACACACTCAGATGAGCCTCACGCATGAAGGAACTAGCAGAGGAACCCAGGGCTGAGATCCCGAGCCTGCTCAGATCGGAACTGGGCCTCCTCCACCCAGATCCCCCATTTTCCAGTAGCTTGGCAGCCACACCCACAAACCGCCCCCATGTAATCCCATCAACAACCAAGATCCAGAGACTATAAAACAAAGCTTCCAGAAGTGCATGGCCGCATTTGCAACTGCACAATCTCTAGCCCGCTGATATACCTAAAGCAGCACACATGTATTTGATTTTAACATACTTTCTTTTGTTCTCTTATATACATTCTCCATCCATCTCAGAGAGCCCGGCAAGCTACTGAGAATATCCTGCCCACACAACAGAATCTGGCAAGCTCCCTGTGGCATATTCGACATGCCAAAAACAGTAACAATGGTGGGTCTCATTCCCCTGCCCCTGAAAGAGCCTCCAATGCAGCACCGTTGGGAAGTACGAGTAATGAGAGACTCCTGAAATCTCAGGGCTGGGACGAATGGAGACATTACTGGTGTCTGCTCAAGCAAATTGATCAACGGGATGACAGTGATACAGTGATTTATTTTATTATTTTAACTTGTTATCTAATCAATTTTAATCCTAGGATTATATTAACAGCTGCCACCTTTTTTTACATTAATATTTTTTTAAAGTAAAGAAAGAACTTAAAAGAAAGATAAAAGATTCTTTGCTCACCTCAACTTTCCCCATATTCTTAGAGGGAGAATAAATCCCCTCACAATCTCTGCATGTTGCATTTCACTTTATTTTAAATTTATTTTTGTGTGTTTGAAATGGCAATTTGGTTGAAATAAAATTCTATGTTTCCTCAAATATTCTTAGAACTTGTTTCTTTGTTTCTTAATGTTCCTTTGTTTTCTGATGTCAAAATTTTGAGTCCTTGTTCCTTTGATTTCTAATGTTATCAGATACTGAAATGCCTGGTAGCAACACAATTTCTGGAAATCTTTTGATAATAATTAGCATATGGTTACTTTTGATGAAAAGGGCCACAAGAAATAATTTTGTCAATTGCTGCCATGTGGAGATAAGTGAAGACGTGGTAGGAAATGAGGAAGGAAGTTTAAAAGATAGAGATCTTGGCTTTATTTATAGAAAATCAAGAAAAAAGCATGAGTTAAGTTTTGTTTCTTATTTTATTTTTGAGTTAGAATTTCTACATGAGGTTTGGGGAACACTTTCACAATTCTTCAAATTATGTTGAAACACTAAAGTCACTCCCAGGATGCCTATATCCCTCTTTGTGAAGAAATTGATTTAATTATATTTAATATGACATATTTCTTATATGCCCTTATACAATCTGGCAGAATCTTCTGTTGCTTTTGAACATAAATAGTAAATTCTGGTTTAGGATATTTTTATGAAATGACTTTCTTAAAATTTTATAGAGATTTATCTATTTCTTAGATTTTTGGTTGAAATAAAGTTGTAGCTCAACATGAAATTGCTTAATTTACCAATATTGGTCTGTTTCCAGATGTTTATAGAATCCTGATGGGCTTGGTTGTCTGAATGTATATTTTAATTCTACTGCATTGTTTGGTTTTCTTTTTGTTTTTTTTTTCCACTTAAGATAGCTCCATTTCAATTTTTATTTAACTTTTTCACAGTCCTATCTTTTGCCTCTCCTCACATATTAAAACATAGGTTTAGAGTCAGAAAATTAGAAGGAACAGTTCAAATGACAGGAGATATATGAAGGATATTTTAAAAATTATTATAATAAAAGGTTTTTGTTTAGTTTTATTTGGAGTTAAGACAACTGAAGAAGAGGTGAACAATCCCTAAATAAATTAGAGTATAGCCATGGAATGAGAAAGGAAAGGCAATGGAAATAACAGTCTTGCAAGAGAAAACAAGAATATCTTTTCAGACATAATGTTGAATCAAGTTGCAATAAATATATATAAATATATATTATATATTAATAAATACATTTATAATTTATAAAATATATAAATATATTAAATATATATAAACTGTCTAAAGTATTAAAAGTCAAGAGTAGTAACTTTTGTAAAATACGGAGACTCAGAGAAAACACCAAGGATGTTTTTAAGTTATGAAACTTTTCTGTTTCTTAATCTTGGGACTTGTGAGTTATACTTGTTTACTTACTGTGTAGTAAACAAATCAAATGCATAGTAGAAAAGTACTGCGAGTAGGGCAAAACAAGACAGAAAGGGAGAAAGTGAAAAGGGAAAGAGAAAGAGAATGAGAGACAGATAGAAAGAGAGATGGAGTGGCAGAAGTCAAATACATGCATTTGAGAGCTGAAATTAGAAGGCAAAGACCAAGAAGTAAAAATTTTAAATGGAGTCCCCGCCGGGGCCGGTTTCAGCCCGGGTGCCCATGCCTCTGCACAGCCGGTGGATGTGGAATTGTAAACCGCGCGGCCGTATGTATGAAAGACATTTTATCTCTTCATTATCATCAGTGGAAAACTTATTATCAAATATTTCCTTGTTAATAGAGCTGTATTCTTGGGGGATAAATTCCAACAAAAATAGTGAGTCTGTTTTGAAACTCTAACAATAATGAGTTGTGTGTTGAAATCTGGAATGTAATCAAGGTAAAGAGAAAAGGAAGTGAAATTATCACTCACGCACAGGGCGGGGGGGGTCGGGGGGTGAGGGGTGGGATGTATACTTTTTTTTTGTTTTTGCTTTTGTTTTTGTTTTTATTGGTGGTGGAATATGGGCACTGGTGAAGGGATGGGTGTTTGAGCATTGTATAACGGAGATATAATCCTGAGAACTTTGTAACTTTCCACTTGGTGATTCAATAAAATAAATTTTTAAAAAAATTTTAATGTATGAAAGAACATTGCAGGAGTAAAATCCTGAATACCAAAGAACTGCGCAGTGGGGGAAATCACTGCCTTAGACAATTGCTAGAGAGAATAGCCTGAGGAAAGTTCCTATGCACTACATGACAAATAATTATGGGAAAAAAGGTAAGATGTGTGGGGGGACACTGTGATTTTACATTTCAATTTTCTGAGAAGTATATCACTGAGCAAAAGGAAGAAGTAAGGATATAGCCCCTTTATAAGCTGATGGAAAGAAGCCCTATGGACTATATTGAAGAAGTTGGATTTCTTATCAACTAGCCACTTTATTTTCCACACTCATATTTCTGATAAAATTTGATGGTATCTTATTTGGAAAAATTGTCTCAAGTGTGTTATGAAGGGTAATCCCTGGACCCAGTGAAGATAATGAAAAATAGATGCTCTATTTGTAGATTCCGGGATTCAGAGAATTTGGTATTCATCAACACAATTAGATGCCAAGAGTCTGACTAAAGCCACAGAAGACTCATTTCTTACCGAGATAAGCCCTTTCTTATATATTTTTATAAATCATTTTCAATTTTACTTTTTTGTTATAGTCTAATAAGGACAATCAGATTTTGTATGACACAACACAACTTTGTTGATTTCTTTTGTACCAAATTATTCCATACCATAGAGACTGGGATTGTTTATTTCTATTGTCTATTGAGGATAAGGTAAGAAAATAGCTTTTGTTTGACAAAGACTAAGAAGATAATACACAAACAGAAAGCGGAACACCAAGGAGATATATGGACCATTTTATTGCTTTATTTTAAAATAAGTTCTAGTGGTTTCAGCATACTCTTAATAATTACAGGAGTTACACAAGAATATAAGATTCTGGTAAAATGCAATAATATCTGCTGTTTGTTGAGCATATTATGGTAATGGGAGTTTTCCAAGATTTTATTGTCACATTTGATACAGGTGAAGATTAAATGAAATATCCAAGATTCAAAGGTAGTAAAAAGTAGAGAGAGAGTTATGACGAATATTGTCTACTATGGAGACAGGGGGAAGGTGGGAAAGGGGGGGATATACTGGGGATATTGGTGGTAGGGAATGTGCACTGGTGGAGGGATGGGTGTTTGATCATTGTGTGATTGTAACCCAAACATGAAAGCTTGTAACTATCTCACAGTGATTAAAAAAAAAAATCCCCCCCAAAAAAGGTAGTAAATAGAAAAACCGGGGATTTGAAGCTAAACGTGTTAAAATTCAAAATCTGATTATCCATTTTGTTTTCCCTCTAAAGATCAAAGACTTTAGAAAAAGATCTATGGGCTCTTTATCCATGTTTCACTGAGGTTGTGAAAATGAATATTTGTTTTGTTAATGAACATTCTTGAGTAATGTTATGAATAAGAATGAATGTTTTAGAGGGGAGAGAGATAGTATAGGTGTTAGGGCATTTGCTTGGCACGAGGCTAAGCCAGGTTCAATCCCCAGAGCCACATATGTTCCCTTGAACACCACAGGAAGGACCCCTGAGCACTGAGCTAGAAGCTAGAAGCAACTAGCACAGCTGGGTGAGGCCCCAAAACCAAAAACAAAATAACTTTTCATTGTAACTTAAAACATGTCTTGAAGCCATTCAGGAATACTATCTCAACTTGAGGAATGGCAGAAGTCATATTTTTAAAAAGTGAATATAATTCTATTTCTGTGTGCATTTAATTTTGCGTTGCCTAAGTCTGATGTTTTTATTCAGAAAGTGAAATTTCTCAGAAGGTGATAGTTAAAACAGTACATACTGATTACACTATAAACTGTTCCCTTTTAACAACGATTTCTATCTGCAGACTTTATTTTTTGGATATTATTTATCACTGTACCACTGTCATCCCACTGATCATCGATTTTCTCGAGCGGGTTCCAGTAACATCTCCATTCGTCCTAGCCCTGAGATTTTAGCAGCCTTTCTTTACTCGTCCTTCCCAGCAATGCCACATTGGAGGCTATTTCAGGGTCAGGGCAATGAGACCCATCATTGTTACTGTATTTGGCATATCGAATACGCCATGGAGAGCTTGCCAGGCTCTACTTTGCGGACAGGATGCTCTCAATACCTTGCCAGATTCTCCGAAGGGAGAAAGGCTATGAGGTTAGTGCTTCTGGGAGCTTTATTTTATAGTCTCTAGATCTTAGCTGTTGATGGGACTACAGGGCGCAGGGGAGTGGGGGCAGTTTGTGGGTGTGGCTGCCAAGCTACTGGAAAATGGAGTATCTGGGTGGAGGAGGCCCAGTCCTGATCTGAGCAGGCTTGGAGATCTCAGCCCCAGGTCCCGCACACCTGGATATTATATACTTGAAAAAATTACCTTTTCTAGCATTCCAGTCCTGTTTTCTCATTTTGCAATCATACTGAAAAGTTTGATTAGGTTAATTTATATTTTAATTGTATTTGTCTTTAATAATATTGAAGTAACAAGGTTACAAGTGTTAATAATAGTGGTTTTGGTTTACAAAGTCATTGCACCTCCACCATCATCAAAGTCATTTGGGACTTCCTTTTTCTTTTCCAAACCTTTCACTGATCCCTTATCGCCCACTATTTGTTAGTGCCAATGCAGCACTCAAAGTTTTTGTTCACCCTCTTAGGGATTCCTAGAGTTACCGTAAAAATCAGTTGGTTCAGGTCCCAACTACAGTCCATAGTAATATCAATCTCATTGTGCTTGGTAGGGTACACAGTATATAGATATTAAATATGAACTAATAAAGAGAATAGAAGCAACAAAATGTTCAAGCACCCAACTGTGTATATAAACAATGTATGAGTGCATCAAATTATCTCTTGCCCACTTGATAAACACAGTGTTTGTTTTACATTTTAGTGGATGGTTTACTCTTGGCATTGAATCTTCCC